>NC_083580.1:794641-842141 GCF_027579695.1 Neoarius graeffei | reverse complement strand
CGTTGGGTCTGGAGAAGGATGACCACATCACTCAGGTGGCCGTGAAAATGCTGAAGTGTGAGTTTGTTAAACAGGAACACACGCTGATGGTGATGATGTAAAACTCTTCTCCATCACAAATATCCCCCCCCCCCCCCCCCCCCCCCCGAGGAATTTCACTTTTTTCCTGGTTTTGCTTCCTCTTTCTTTCTTCCTCTTTTCCTCCCTCTTCCTCTTCCCCTTTATTGTGGAAAAACTATTTTATTATTACTGTTTTATTCTTTTATCAGGTGTTTTTCACCTGGAAATCAGGATTTCCAACATTTACTGTAGATTTAATAATTATTATATTTTTATTCAGACTTTAGTCTTTCAGTGAGGAAATACTTTTCTGTTTCTGTTTTTATATTGAGAAAGGTACAATAAAAGTAAAACGATGTTTGTTTGTTTGTTTGTTTGTTTGTTTGTTTGTTTGTTTGTTTGTTTATTTGTTTGTGATGCCTGACACAGCCAGCGCTCACTCAGAGGAGAGAGAAGCTCTGATGTGTGAACTGAAGATTCTGAGTCATCTCGGATCTCACGCCAACATCGTCAACCTGCTGGGAGCCTGCACACATGGGGGTAAGACACCTGTCTGTCTGTCTATATAACTATCTGTTATCTGTCTGTCTGTAAAAAGTGTAAATACAGAGCAGGAGAGAAAAAATTAATCGGCTTGAATTTTAGCACAAACACAAAAAGTAATCAGAGCTGTAAAGACTCCAGACACCGACTTTCATTTTTAATTCAGCTTTTAATTCTTAAACTGTAAATTTTCAAATGAATATTAATGTGTCACGTTGGTGAGTGCATCAGTGCTGAATCAGCATCATCAGAATTAAAGCAGATGATTAATGAGATGTTTTTTCTTTTATAATTGAAGAAGTGTCGTCGTGTGTCGTGTCGTGTGTCATGTGTCATGTTGTGTCGTGTATTGTGTCGTGTGTCATGTTGTGTGTTGTGTCGTGTCGTGTATTGTGTGTCATGTGTCGTGTCGTGTCGTGTGTCATGTTGTGTGTCGTGTCATGTGTCGTATTGTGTATCGTGTCATGTGTCGTGTTGTGTGTCGTGTTGTGTGTCGTTTCGTGTCATGTGTCGTGTTGTGTGTTTCAGGTCCCGTGTTGTTAATAACGGAGTTCTGCAGTCACGGTGATCTGCTCAACTTCCTGCGCAGGAAAGCGCTGTATTTTATGAACTCAGTGTTTCACACACACGAGCTCTCACACATCTACAAGAACCTGACAGAGAACCAGAACCACGAAAGACCCGATAAGACCAACAGGCGAGACTTTATTACCCAAACATAACACGACAATGGGGTTAAAGATTTATTTACAGCGGCACTGAAAGTTTGTGAACCCTTGTGAATTTTCTATAATTCTGCAAAAATCTGACCAAAAACATCGTGAGATTTTCACACACGTTCTAAAATTATATAAAGAACCAAATTAAACAAATGAGATTAAAATATTAGATTGAGTCATTTATTTATTGAGGAAAATGATCCAGTGTTACAGATCACTGAGTGGCAAAAGTATGTGCACCCTTGTTTTCAGTCTCTGCTGTGATCCCCCCATACACACACACACACACACACACACCCACACACACACACACACACACACACATGCAGTAATAACTGCAGCTGATTGTTTGCTGTAACTGTGGATCAGATCCTGAACATCGGCCTGGAGGAGTTTGATCCCATTCCTCTGTACAGAGCAGCTTCAGCTCTGGGATGGTGTGTGTGTGTGTGTGTGTGTGTGTGTGTGTGTGTGTGTGTGTGTGTGTGTGTGTGTGTTTCGGGTCGCTGACTCGCTGCATGACCCACTTTCTCCTGAGGCTCAGTTCACAGACAGATGTCCTGAGGTTTTCATTTAGAATTCTCTGGAATAAGTCAGAATTCATCCATCATTCCATCAGTGATGGCAGGCCGTTCTGGTCCAAGCGCAACAAAACCACTCCAAACCATGATACTACCACCACCATGTTTCACAGATGGGGTAAGGATGCTGGAATGCAGTGTTTTCTTTCTCCAAACAGAACACTTCTCATTTAAACCAGAAAATTCTATTTTGTTCTCATCCACCCACTAAACTTTCCCAATAACCTTCTGGTTTGTCCATGTGATCTTTATCAAACTGTAGTTGTGCAGCAATGCACTTTTTGGAGAGCAGTATCTATCTCCCTCCAACCATGCCATGTACATCATTGGTGTTCAATGTTCTCCTGATGGTGGACTCATGAACATGAACATTAGCCAATGTGTGAGAGATCTTTAGTTGTTTAGAAGTTCCTCTGGGTTCCTCTGTGACCTCATGGACTCTTATGCCGCTTTTCCACTACCAACACGGCTGAGTCGGGCTGAGCCGTGCTGTGCTGAGTTGGGCTGAGTCGAGCTGAGCGGGGCTGTTGGAGTTGCATTTCGACTACAACCGCGCTGAACCATGCTGGCTGGAAGTGGGTGGACATATTGGGTGGAGTTAGCGAAAGTGGGTGGACGTCACGTGATGTCGTTAGGCGGCGCAAACAGTGACATCAGTGAGCTTTTAAGCGGTAGTCTCACGACCCGGATAGTAAACAATAAACATGGAGTCATTAGTCTTGCTGGTCTTGGTTCTGTGGCTTGTTGTCACCGACAACGCCAACAGATACTGGCAAGAGCGTATAGATGAGGCGAGGCGCATAAGGCTTCAGAAATTCCCGTAATTCTTCTTCTTCCGGGTTTACGGTGCTTACAGATCCCAGCGTGCTCGCGGGGCGTGTGTAGGCATGTGAGGACACTCCTCCTCACCAATCAGTGCACAGGGGGAGTGTCTCCTCACGCCCCTAGCCCCACTCGGCTCGATTTGGCTCGCTTCAGCCCCACTCCAAAACCGTGCGAGTTTTGGGGGCTGAGCAGGGCTGAAGCGAGCTGAGTCGTGCTGCTCTAAGGTAGTCGAAATGCGAGCCGTGTCGGGCTGAAGTGAGCTGAAGAAGGGTAGTGGAAAAGGGCCATTACACACCTCGCTGTTGGAGTGATGTTTGTTGGTCCACTCCTGAGGAGGGTCACAGTGATCCTGAATCTCCTCCATCCGTCTGGCTGTGGACTGGTGGCGTCCAAACTCTTTACAGATGGTTCTCTGAACTTTTCCAGCCTGGTGAGCTTCAACAACTCTTTTTCTGAGGACCTCAGGAATCTCCTTTGTTTGCGCCATGATTCACTTCCACAGACGTGTGTTTTTGTGGAACCCGAACTCTCGATCATCATCTCACTGACTGAAAACATCCGACTCTAATTTCACCTTCAGATTAACTGTTAATCCTAAAGGGACACAGACTTTTGCCACTCACTGATCTGTAACACTCGATCCTTTTCCTCAATAAATAAATGACTCAGTGTAAGACTTCTGTCTCGTTTGTTTAATTGCGTTCTTTATCCACTTTCAGGACGTGTGTGAAAATCTGATGAAGTTTTTGTTCATATTTCTGTAGAAATCTATAAAATTCCAGTGAAGATTTCTGTTCCATTGTTTACTTTAGAGTTTTAGAGTTTACTCAGAGTAAAATTTGATCTTTAATCTAAAGGTAAATTATTTATTATTTATTTTGTTAATTAGTTACATGGACATGCAGCCAGGTCAAAGGTCAAAAGAGTGTACAGAGGGTAAGCTCAGCTCACAATCACACTGACATTTCCATTTCATTAAGATTATAAACCCAGAGCTGTCTGATGTCTGATGGAGTTTGTCTGGTGTTCAGGAGGGAGAACCCTGAGAGATCCATCAGCTCTGACCCTGGAGCACCTGCTGAGGTTCTCCGCTCATGTGGCTCAGGGGATGAACTTCCTCGCATCCAAGAACGTATGAGTTCATTTATTACAGTTATTTATTTCAACAATCACCACAAATTAGAGAAATTATTACACAAGCATTGAAAAAATAAACAGTGAAAACAAATAAACAACAAAGAAAACCATGTTGAACAATGTAAACAAACAAATTAATAAAGTTAACAAACAAATAAACAAAGTGAGTCGACAGCAGAATATTTACAGACTCAGCCTGTGGAAACTCAGCAGTACAACGGATCAGTAACGTTATTCATGGAGATGTGTGTGTGTGTGTGTGTGTGTGTGTGTGTGTGTGTGTGTGTGTGTGTGCGTGTGTGTGTGTGTAGTGTATCCACAGAGACGTCGCTGCTAGAAACGTCCTGGTGTCTGACTCTCTGGTAGCGAAGATCTGTGATTTCGGTCTGGCGCGTGACATCATGAACGACTCGAACTACGTGGTGAGAGGAAACGTAAGAAAAGTTTCAGTCTGTTTCCCGCCCAGGTTGAGCCCCAACCCCGCCCCAGCCCCGCCCCTCACCTGAACTCAGCTGGGATTGGCTCCAGCTTCCCCCACCACCCTGACGGATAAAGGGCATAGATAACGGATAGATGGATGGATAATCTGATCTAATCCAATCTAATCTGGTGTGGTGTCTCAGGCGCGCCTGCCGGTGAAGTGGATGTCTCCAGAGAGTATCTTCGAGTGTCTCTACACAGTACAGAGTGACGTTTGGTCGTACGGGATCCTGCTCTGGGAAATCTTTTCTCTCGGTGAGTTACAGTATTACTGATCAGAAGGTTGGGGGTTCAAGTCCCAGCCCCTCCAGCTGCCCCTGTTGGGCCCTTGAGCAAGGCTCTTAACCCTCTCCGCTCCGAGGGGTGCTGTTTGGCGGCTGACTCTGACCTCTGACCCCAACATCCTCACACACAGAGATAAAGTCAAAGAGAAGAGTCTCACTGTGCTGCTTCTTCTTTAAAGCTCCTTCAGTGTTTGGAATATTTCATTCTTTATCTCCTGATCAGTGAGGAACCAGAAATACATTTAACCATGATGTTTGTTTGTTTGTTTGTTTGTTTGTTTGTTTGTTTGTTTGTTTTGACAGGGAGAAGTCCTTACCCAGATGTGGTGGTCAATGCTCGGTTCTACAAGATGATCAGATGTGGATATCACATGTCACAGCCGGACTTCGCTCCTGATGAGATGTGAGTGGTGATGAATTCACAGTGACATTCCATCATTACACCTTTCTGATTAAACAAACAAACAAACAAACAAACAAACAAACAAACAGGTACAGGCTCATGAAGATGTGCTGGAGCCTCGAGCCGACCTTGAGACCGACCTTCGACAAAATCGGCGAGATCGTCAGAACACTGCTGCCTGAGAACTCAGAGCAGGTACGAGACGTTAAACACCTTCAATAAAACAGGAACAGAATCGTATCGTACGAACCTTTCATTTATTTTTATTTGATCTGTTTATAGTTCATGAGGAGAGTTCCTGTTCATTCTCTCCTCAATCACACTCTATTTGTGTTTTGTTGCCTTTAAGAGTTTAAAAATATGTATAGTTCAGATCCGACACTCAGTTTTACATGATTTGAGTCCTAAATAAACACGGGCGCTTCCATATATATTGGCACCCTTCATGAAAAAATAAATAATGGACAATATTTTACTCAAAAGCAATATTTTGAGTTTAAACTGGCAGGGGTGTGCTGTAGGTTTTTTAGCCCAACATTTCCCCCACAAAGCACCTAATTCCAAATTATTGGCACCCCTGTAATTAATATCTGGTGAAGCTCCAAATATCATTCAGAGAGAAACAGCACTGAGTGTCTTTCTGTAGAGGATCAAGGTTCAGCCACTTAATGATGTGTCTAACAACCATGTGTGTGTGTGTGTGTGTGTGTGTGTGTGTGTGTGTGTGTGTTTATGTTTTTTCCTGCTCAGCAGCAGTATATGAACATTCAGCAGGAGCTTGCACAGAAGTCCGAGTCGATGAAGTGTGCAACAACCAAAACGAGCGAGAATCATGACGATAAAACACCGGAAGAGCAGCGTCCACTCACACACTCCAATAACTACCAGCTTTACTGACCCACAGCGTCAGGGCTCTCTCAGGAACACCATAAACATCAGCAGGGGTGTGTGTTACTGTTAGCTTTACAGGCTAAACCATCAATGAGCATTAGCATTAGCATCGTACTAATGAAACCACAGACACATGTAATAACATGCTGAGAGTCAGAGCGACCCGTACATTTATAAATTATTGATTATAAAGTGATTAAACTCAGTGAGGCATGAAATTAATTCATTATTCAGTGTAAGTGTGTAAATTTCCAGACAGGATCCTCAGATATTTTACAGTCCGATCAAATTTCATCACATTTATTCACTATAACCAAGCATTCTCTACAATCTACAGTGGTAATGTAATAATAATAATAATAAAAATAATAATAATAATAATAATGGGGCGGCATGATGGTGTAGTGGTTAGCGCTGTCGCCTCACAGCAAGAAGGTCCTGGGTTCGAGCCCCGTGGCCGGCGAGGGCCTTTCTGTGCGGAGTTTGCATGTTCTCCCCGTGTCCGCGTGGGTTTCCTCCGGGTGCTCCGGTTTCCCCCACAGTCCAAAGACATGCAGGTTAGGTTAACTGGTGACTCTAAATTGAGCGTAGGTGTGAGTGTGAGTGTGAATGGTTGTCTGTGTCTATGTGTCAGCCCTGTGATGACCTGGCGACTTGTCCAGGGTGAACCCCGCCTTTCACCCGTAGTCAGCTGGGATAGGATCCAGCTCGCCTGCGACCCTGTAGAACAGGATAAAGCGGCTACAGATAATGAGATGAGATGAGATAATAATGAGTCATCTCTCTCTCACTCTCTTTCTCACTCTGTACACTTATAGATAAGTTTTGTTTAAACTCCCTGTTAATTGTGGGTTTTTAAAAAAGATTTTAATAATTAAAAGTCTTCCTGTATCTGTGTTTCTTAATTTCCTGAAATTTCAGAAGTTTAAGATCGCATTATAATGATATAAACTTATGAACACACTGGGGATGTTTCTGTAAATATGTACATAAGCAGAAAAAGTCACAAAAACACTTTTCAGTTTGTTTTATTTTCTTTAAAAATATGTTTTGTTAATTGAGTTCTTTTCATAAACTGTAAGAAAAGCATAAAGACTTTAAATATTCAAAATGCATTTATATTTACAGAATATTTCTTTCCTTTTTTACAGTAAAGCATAATTTCCACGTCCTGTACTTTTTATCTGCAGAATGACAAACAAACTTACACAATAAAGTTTCTATTTAAATAGACTGTGTGTGTGTGTGTGTGTGTGTGTGTGAGAGTACTGTATAGTGTTCCAAAGATTTCTTTCTATGAACTGTGCTAAATTATTATTAAATGTTTGACTCTTGTGCCACGCCCTCTTTCCCGTTCCCCGAGTGGCTCCTGTATGGCCCCCAGTGTGTGCTGTGAGTTTGTGGAAGTAGATGGATGTAAAGGTCATCAGGTTGGTGTGTGTGACCTTGATCCTGTAACTTTAGACGTAAAGAGCATCAGGATTACCGTCTCCTCCATCTGTGTTTGTCTGTACTGAGGTTGTAAGCTCTCGACTCGGTGTCCCCCTCCGTCCCCCGGTGTGTTTTGTCTCAGATGCTGAGAGTCCGAGCCTCAGTGTGTGACGACAGAACCGGGAGAAACATCAGTGATGACATTTGTGGATAAGGTGCTGTATGAAGAGTTCTCATCTCCACACTGTATGATATTCTCAACTAAACTTAGCAGTGATAACACACACACACACACACACACACACACACACACACACACACAGTGGTGTAATGTTACACATGACCATTTTATTTATAGCAGTGTGTGAAAGGCTTCAGACAGCTGAGCGCTGAGACACACACACACACACACACACACACTGAGGACAGTTTCACTCCTTAATTTATAAAAGAAATCCAGGTGAATTCAGCTCCTGTGATGCAGTGACAAGTTCAGCTCTGGAAAACTACACTCTTTCAGAGACAGACAGAGAGAGAGAGAGACAGACAGGTGGACAGATATATAGAAAGGACATTTGGACACAGCACACAGTTTACTGTCGTGTCATTTAAAAGCGTCGTTTTTATCTTCAGCGAAGATCGTTGTGTCTTTGTTGCCCCCTCTGGCTGCAATGGGGAACTACAGCTCTACAGGTGAGTGAGAACCAACAGCTCACACCACCACGCTCTGAATTCTGGACTGTGATTGGTCAGAAGGCGTTGATTAATTTTCTATACAGACGTTTCCATGGTAACAGTTAGTTAATATTAATGTGATATAAAGGGCAAGATGTGAAACACTCGCCCTGGTGTTAGTTTACCCATCAGTTAGCTGTTCACCAGTGCCGAGTTTCCCAAAAGCATCGTAGCACAAAGATCATCATTAAATGGTCGCGCGAGCAGCACATTGAACTCTCTCTCTTTCTTTCTGTCTCTCTCTGAGTTAAGATGCTCTTAGTGTTAAGAGGCTTTTGGGAAACCCACCACAGATCACTAATCACTACAAGAGCAAACTCAGAATAAGCGGAGAAGCTAGCAGACAGAATGTACGTCAAATCTCTTACCGTTAATCACAGGAAGTTATTCCAATATTAGCATTTAGCTAACTGATATAAGCATAAACGTTACTTTGGAAATGTAGGCAAATATGAAATGTTTGGGAACAAGAAAAGCACTGGCTGGTGTTCACTAGTTAGTGAGAAGAGTTTATAAAATATGATGAAGCTAGTTCCTGAGTGAGAGACGTATCCGAGGTTCCTTTATGTTTAAAATAAGAACAGAAAGGAAGTTAAAGTTCTAATTACTCAGTTCTTATTAACAAAGGTAATATTAAAGTATTTCTCTGTAACCATAGTAACAGCAATATGTGCAATTGCTTTCAGATTGTAATTATCTGGGTGTGGTTTATTTTTTATCTTAAAGAGATTGAAGTTTTTAAAGGCATCGTATCAGCAGCGGGGAGCGAGACGCTGGAGAACCAAACAGCAAATAATAATCATGTCAGTAAGTGGATTCATCAACATTATTACAACCCCGATTCCAAAAAAGTTGGGACAAAGTACAAATTGTAAATAAAAACGGAATGCAATAATTTACAAATCTCAAAAACTGATATTGTATTCACAATAGAACATAGACAACATATCAAATGTCGAAAGTGAGACATTTTGAAATTTCATGACAGCAACACATCTCAAAAAAGTTGGGACAGGGGCAATAAGAGGCTGGAAAAGTTAAAGGTACAAAAAAGGAACAGCTGGAGGACCAAATTGCAACTCATTAGGTCAATTGGCAATAGGTCATTAACATGACTGGGTATAAAAAGAGCATCTTGGAGTGGCAGCGGCTCTCAGAAGTAAAGATGGGAAGAGGATCACCAATCCCCCTAATTCTGCGCCGACAAATAGTGGAGCAATATCAGAAAGGAGTTCGACAGTGTAAAATTGCAAAGAGTTTGAACATATCATCATCTACAGTGCATAATATCATCAAAAGATTCAGAGAATCTGGAAGAATCTCTGTGCGTAAGGGTCAAGGCCGGAAAACCATACTGGGTGCCCGTGATCTTCGGGCCCTTAGACGGCACTGCATCACATACAGGCATGCTTCTGTATTGGAAATCACAAAATGGGCTCAGGAATATTTCCAGAGAACATTATCTGTGAACACAATTCACCGTGCCATCCGCCGTTGCCAGCTAAAACTCTATAGTTCAAAGAAGAAGCCGTATCTAAACATGATCCAGAAGCGCAGACGTCTTCTCTGGGCCAAGGCTCATTTAAAATGGACTGTGGCAAAGTGGAAAACTGTTCTGTGGTCAGACGAATCAAAATTTGAAGTTCTTTATGGAAATCAGGGACGCCGTGTCATTCGGACTAAAGAGGAGAAGGACGACCCGAGTTGTTATCAGCGCTCAGTTCAGAAGCCTGCATCTCTGATGGTATGGGGTTGCATTAGTGCGTGTGGCATGGGCAGCTTACACATCTGGAAAGACACCATCAATGCTGAAAGGTATATCCAGGTTCTAGAGCAACATATGCTCCCATCCAGACGACGTCTCTTTCAGGGAAGACCTTGCATTTTCCAACATGACAATGCCAAACCACATACTGCATCAATTACAGCATCATGGCTGCGTAGAAGAAGGGTCCGGGTACTGAACTGGCCAGCCTGCAGTCCAGATCTTTCACCCATAGAAAACATTTGGCGCATCATAAAACGGAAGATACGACAAAAAAGACCTAAGACAGTTGAGCAACTAGAATCCTACATTAGACAAGAATGGGTTAACATTCCTATCCCTAAACTTGAGCAACTTGTCTCCTCAGTCCCCAGACGTTTACAGACTGTTGTAAAGAGAAAAGGGGATGTCTCACAGTGGGAAACATGGCCTTGTCCCAACTTTTTTGAGATGTGTTGTTGTCATGAAATTTAAAATCACCTAATTTTTCTCTTTAAATGATACATTTTCTCAGTTTAAACATTTGATATGTCATCTATGTTCTATTCTGAATAAAATATGGAATTTTGAAACTTCCACATCATTGCATTCCGTTTTTATTTACAATTTGTACTTTGTCCCAACTTTTTTGGAATCAGGGTTGTACACAGACATGGTGTGTGTGTGAGAGAGAGAGAGAGAGAGAGAGAGAGAGAGAGAAAATCTTAAAATCGTAAAATATAACATCAAAAAAGATCCTAAAACAAAATAATATGCAAATGGTGTTTAATTTTTCTCTTTAACAATTAATTCAGGATTGAAAATGGAATGAAACTCAGATCAGAAGGTTAATCTGCTTTAATCTCTCACACATTAACACTGTGCTGTGAGTTTTGATGTTTGCTGTGAAAGTTGTGTTGGTGTCGCTGCGTCCTTCCTCTCCATGAAGTTTGTCCTGTTTCTAAAACAGAAGCTCAGCGCCCCCCAGTGGTGCCGCCTGGTGTAGTGTTTGTCCTGTTCGTGTTGTATCCAGATGCCTTGCCTGTGTATAGTTTTCATCTTCACACTGTTACTGCAGAGAAGTTACTGTACCAAACATCTACTGAAGATCTCACTGATATCTGCAGGATCGAGTCTGGCATCATCTGAGTGAAACGCTGCAGGAACCCGATGTGTTCTCCCTCAAATTCCTCCACAACATCACAGAGACAGACGGAGAACCTTCAGTAAGACACACACACACACACACACACAGAGCAAGGTCTTTGGGGTGGGTTTAATGGAGAGTCAGTATCAACAGGGATCAGAACCCAAGCAAATCCATATTCAGGTTCTAAACCCAGGCAGGATTTGGTTCTGGGATCTTCATGTTCCATGAGGGGGTTTTGTTTGTTTGTTTGTTTGTTTGTTGTTGTCTCACCATCATTACACCTGATAATGGTGTCTGTTATATAAAGAATAAACAGTAGGGGGCGCACTGTTATGTAGGCTGTGTTACTGTTCCCACCCTGAATTGTTGATTATTTTCCTATAACCGCACACCCCCAGTATGTTATTCCTCTTACACCGCAGCAACTTACCCACAATTGCAATCTTATATTTATTATATTTTATCAGTTTATAGTTACATCATACAGAAGGTTGGTGAAATAAATTCCTTCTTGTTTTTATTTACGTCACAGCAGCTGTAAAATCACTCGTCCCTCACCAGCCTCTCTTTATTTGCTCTCATTAATATAAACCTGTGATGTGCAGCTGCGCTACTGTCAGAGCTGCTGTTAGAGAGAATTAATCAACACCTTCTGACATGCGTCGTCTCAGGGATAAAGCCAGAAGCTTCACCAGAATGACGATGTTCTCTTACTAGAACTCTGGTGTGTTATTAGAAATGATCAGTGATTTATGCGGCTGATTTTAAAAGCAGTTTTTCAACTCTATTTTTTTTCAGGAACCTAAAACAAATGTTCCTCCAAAACCAGAAGTGTCTCCATCTCAAGAGGTTTCCTCTGCATCTTCTAACTCCTCCTCCCCGACCATCTCATCCCTTGTTTCCGTCCTCAGATCCTCAGGTTCCTCCTCATCAGATCCTAAACCCCGTCTCGCTGCTCACGCTCCTCCGACTTTACAGAAACTCAATGTGGAGCTTCAAGACATGAGAGAGGAGCTGGAGCTGCTGAAGACTCAGCACAAGTATGCAAGTGTGTGTGTGTGTGTGTGTATGTGCCAGAGAGGTAGAAAAAAGTTGCATACAGCCGCTTTAAAATGTTAAAAATCAAAGAGAAAATGAAAATGTATTTGTGTCACAGGAGAGAAATTAAACTGCTCATGAGCGAGCTGGATGAAGAAAAGAAAATGCGCCTTTCGCTGCAGGTAAACACCACAGTCACACTCAGAGGGCGTGTCCCAAACCACATGCCATGTTCACTATTCAGTCCACATAAACACCATCATCGGTCCACTGTGGGTGTGTCCCAAACCACATGTGCTTCAGTCTCTTTCTCATTTCACTTTCTCATGTCTCAGGTCGACGTGGAGCGTCTTAAGAAGCACATGTCCAAATAAGATCTGGACATGACATGTTGTAAAGACGTTTCCATGACAACTGTAGAAACTGAACACACTCCCAGGATGAAACGACTTGGTGTTGAAGAGAAGGAGACGAGGTGCTTTGAGAAAAACTGTTCTACATCGTGTGTGTCTTTGTGTTGAGGAGAGTGTGGCTCCTCGCCTGAAACACGTTCCGTTCTGTTCTTCTACAACACACTGTGACTTAAAAACTGTTGTCTTCCACTTACCATATATGGTTGTAGTTTCCTGAACTGGTGGGGAAAATGTTCACAGTTCATTGTGTGTCATTTTTATTCTCTGTTTCCAATAAAGTGTGTGTTGCTCTACAATCAACAACACATCTCTGAACTCCTTTGTGCAGCTCTAGAGCCATTTGCGTGCCTATAAAATCCTTGGCATGTATCTAGAACCCTAAACACACCTCGGGAACCCTAGAGTTCTCATCACCTCTGGAGAACTCTCACTGCATGTTCAGAACCATTTACATGTCCCTAGAACCCTCGCCATGCTGCATAGTTTGTCGTTAGATCACTCATCACATCTCTAGAGCCCTCAGAGAACTCTTAATATGGCACTAGAACTCTTGCTGCACCTCTAGAACCCTCAGAATATCTCTAGAGTTATCGCTGCATCACTAGAACCCCAGTACAGCCCTTAAAGTCCTCACCACTAGAACTCTCAGTTTTGTTCGAGTGCTTATTATCTGGCGAGAAAAGTCAGCACTAGAACCCTCAAAATGTCTCTAGAACCTTCAGTGTGGATCTAGAGTCTTCACCACTTCTGTAGAACTCTCATCATGTCTCAAGAACCTTGTCTAGAACCCTCAGGATGTCTCTAGAACCCTCCATCCTCACACTGCTTATTCCTGCGAGTGCATCACTGCTGAGATTCACACAAATCATCATAGACGCGTTTTATTAGAAATAAACATTTATTTAAAAAAAAGCACAGGGTTATAATGTCTGTACATACGTAATAAATTAAAATAAATACAAAATGTACTAACAAAAGAGGTCGTTTATGTTTAAATAAAAGCCATATTTCATATTCTTGAAAAATAAAATTTCATCTGCGCGCTTGATCACAGCCGTAAATATTTTAACATTTATTATATTCTGATTATTTCTCTCTTTAATATCCACCAGGTTTCACAGCAGCTGTGCGTAAAGACGGAACGTTTGTTATACCGTAGATTTATTTATAATCCCCAAGAGAAATATGACACTTGTGACCTTCTGCCTTATTTTTTAGGAATTGACTGAAAACTGGAGAATCCGAGACGGATCCGGAGCCGTGTCTCAAATCATGAAGTGTTAGTGCACTAGTGTGTTGGCTTAGTGAGGTGGAGAGCATCGTTAATACCACAATGATCCGCCAGAACCACGGATAAATGGAGCGTGGAACATCAATTTTACACTTGGAGCTCACAGCCTGCTCTACACAGAGGAAGGGGCGGAGCCATCAGAGATTTAAAATGTTCGAAATGGCACAGAGCGAGAACAGAGCGAGAACAGAGATACATCAGCACAGACAAATACAGAACAGAAACCAGAACATGACCCAATTAGGTAGGAAATGTTTCTGTTTCTCCTGATGCTCTTCTGATCTCAATTCTTTTCCATTTCTGTTTATGTTCTGGTTCTTGTGCTGTTCTCGTTCTGGTTTTAGTCCAGTTACAGTTCTGGTCCCATTCCTGCTCTATCCTGTTCTGCCCCCAACCTGGTTCCTGTACTGTTCCTGTTCTGATTCTGATTCCTCCTGTCCCTGTTCTGGTTCTGTTTCTGGTCCTGGTTTGGTTCTGGCTGTCATCTTGACCTCATCTGTCCTGTCTGTGTCACATTCCTGTCCTGTTCCATGATTTATAACTGTGGTCCCATTCCTGTTCTGGTTTTAGTCCAGTTCTGATTCTCCTGTTCTGGTTTTGGTTCTGGTCCTGTTCTGTGAATGTCAGAGCAGCTCAGTGGTGTGAAGTTCTCTGTGCTGGTGGTTTCTGTTTGGTGTAAATTGTTAATGTTTGATATGCAGCATTACAGTGAGGGAGGGAGGGAGTGAGGGAGGGAGGGAGGGAGTAAAGGAGGGAGGGAGGAAGTGAGTGAGTGAGTGAGTGAGTGAGTGAGTGAGTGAGTGAGTGAGTGAGTGAAGGCCAATTTATGCTGACAACCCAGTCCTCGCAGATAGCATCGCAGACAGTGTCTGCGTAGCCCCCCCACCTTCGCAGACGCTCTGCGCGCACCTCCCAAAAATTGTGACCACCGCAGAAGCCTCGCAGACAGCATCGCAGACAAGAGGGATCTGATTGGTCCACTCTACATCCGCTGTACACGCACTTCCGCTTCCCTACTTTCATGGTTTGTTTTGTTTTCACGACTGCCATTTTTAAAAACACGAGCGAAGATGGAGCAGCACGAAGAGCGGTTGATCGAGGAAGTGAGGAAGTACGTACATCTATACGACTCTAGTTCTAGTCATTATAAAAAAAAAAGTTCTAGTCACTATAAGTAACCGGAGGATAAACACTCCACTAACCACACCCACCAACTACTCCTAGCGACTTCGCGCCCCCTTGCGTTGTGGCGGTGAATAACATCGCGCACGCCTATTACTCCCCGCTCAACAATAAATTACAACTGTCTGCGAAAAGCTATCTGTGAAAGCCTTGTCGCAAGAGCATGCAGAGGCCTTGAGTGAGTGAGTAAAGGAGTGAGTGAGTGAGTGAGTGAGTGAGTGAGTAAAGGAGTGAGTGAGTGAGTGAGTGAGTAAAGGAGTGAGTGAGTGAGTGAGTGAGTGAGTGAGTGAGTGAGTAAAGGAGTAAGTGAGTGAGTGAGTGAGTGAGTGAGTAAAGGAGTGAGTGAGTGAGTGAGTGAGTGAGTGAGTGAGTGAGTGAGTGAGTAAAGGAGTAAGTGAGTGAGGGAGGGAGTGAGGGAGTGAGTGAGTAAAGGAGTGAGTGAGTGAGTGAGTGAGTGAGTGAGTGAGTAAAGGAGTGAGTGAGTGAGTGAGTGAGTGAGTGAGTGAGTGAGTGAGTAAAGGAGTGAGTGAGTGAGTGAGTGAGGGAGTGAGTAAAGGAGTAAGTGAGTGAGTGAGTGAGTGAGTGAGTGAGTAAAGGAGTGAGTGAGTGAGTGAGGGAGTGAGTAAAGGAGTAAGTGAGGGAGGGAGGGAGGGAGGGAGGGAGGGAGGGAGTGAGTAAAGGAGTGAGTGAGTGAGTGAGTGAGTGAGTGAGTGAGTGAGTGAGTGAGTGAGTAAAGGAGTGAGTGAGTAAAGGAGTGAGTGAGTAAAGGAGTGAGTGAGTGAGTGAGTGAGTGAGTGAGTGAGTGAGTGAGTGAGTGAGTGATGATCAGTTGTGCACTCAGTCTGCGTGCCTGTGGGAGTTCAGCGTTTGTTCTTGTATCAGAAGTTTGAGTGGGAACAGGGAATGGGTCTGAAAGTGACACCTTTGTTTTCCTCCAGCAGAAGATCGTAGCGGCACATCGGTCTGAAACGAGACAAACGGAGAGCTGTGATTGGACAGAACAAACACACAGGGGGAGGAACATGGCTCTGCGTGTGTGTGTGTGTGTGTGTGTGTGTGAGTGAGTGAGTACACACACCTCAGGCCACTCTTCAGAGGAGTAAGGCGGAAGCGGAGGACACGAAGTTTATAGCGAGGTGTGAACACGTTCCCCGTCACGTACTTCAGCGTGATTTTCTCCACAGGATAAACGTCTCGCTCGAACTGCGCCAGCAGCATGTTGTTGGTGTATCGCTCAAACTTAAACGACTTACTGAGAGGGAACAGAGACACACGGGAGAAATGAACAGATCACTATCCTCTATAACTCTACAGCATACACTCCATAACATTACTCTGTGTGTGTGTGTGTAGTATTAGATTAGGATTAGATTAGACATGGGGCGGCACGGTGGTGTAGTGGTTAGCGCTGTCGCCTCACAGCAAGAAGGTCCGGGTTCGAGCCCCGTGGCCGGCGAGGGCCTTTCTGTGTGGAGTTTGCATGTTCTCCCCGTGTCCGCGTGGGTTTCCTCCGGGTGCTCCGGTTTCCCCCACAGTCCAAAGACATGCAGGTTAGGTTAACTGGTGACTCTAAATTGAGCGTAGGTGTGAATGTGAGTGTGAATGGTTGTCTGTGTCTATGTGTCAGCCCTGTGATGACCTGGCGACTTGTCCAGGGTGAACCCCGCCTTTCGCCTGTAGTCAGCTGGGATAGGCTCCAGCTTGCCTGCGACCCTGTAGAACAGGATAAAGCGTCTCGTCTCGTCTTCTTCCGCTTATCCAGGACCGGGTCGCGGGGGCAGCAGTCTGAGCATGGAAGCCCAAACTTCCCTTTCCCCAGACACCTCGGTCAGCTCCTCGGGAAGAACACCGAGGCGTTCCCAGGCCAGCCGAGAGACATAGTCCCTCCAGCGTGTCCTGGGTCTTCCCCGGGGCCTCCTCCCGGGGGGACATGCCTGGAACACCTCCCCAGGGAGGCGTCCAGGAGGCATCCGAAAAAGATGCCCAAGCCACCTCAGCTGGTTCCTCTCGATGTGGAGGAGCAGCGGCTCTACTCCGAGCTCCTCCCGAGTGACTGTGCTTCTCACCCTATCTCTAAGGGAGCGCCCAGCCACCCTGCGAAGGAAACTCATTTTGGCCGCTTGTATCTGCGATCTTGTTCTTTCGGTCATTACCCAAAGCTCATGACCATAGGTGAGAGTCGGAACGTAGATCGACCGGTAAATTGAGAGCTTCGCCTTTTGGCTCAGCTCCTTCTTCACCACGACGGACCGGTAAAGTGACCGCATCACTGCGGAGGCTGCACCGATCCGCCTGTCAATCTCACGCTCCATCCTTCCCTCACTCGTGAACAAGATCCCGAGATACTTAAACTCTTCCACTTGAGGCAGGACTTCTCCACCAACCTGGAGAGGGCAAGCCACCCTTTTCCAGTCGAGAACCATGGCCTCGGACTTGGAGGTGCTCATTCTCATCCCAGCCGCTTCACACTCGACTGCAAACCGCCCCAGTGCATGCTGAAGGTCCTGGTTTGAAGAAGCCAACAGGACAACATCATCCGCAAAAAGCAGAGATGAAATCCTGTGGTTCCCAAACAGGATTCCTTCTGGCCCCTGGCTGCGCCTAGAAATTCTGTCCATAAAAATTATGAACAGAACCGGTGACAAAGGGCAGCCCTGCCGGAGTCCAACATGCACTGGGAACAGGTCTGACTTACTGCCGGCAATGCGAACCAGACTCCTGCTCCGTTCGTACAGGGACCGGACAGCCCTTAGCAAAGAGCCCCAAACCCCATACTCCCGAAGCACCCCCCACAGAATACCACGGGGGACATGGTCGAATGCCTTCTCCAGATCCACAAAGCACATGTGGACTGGTTGGGCAAACTCCCATGAACCCTCGAGCACCCTATGAAGGGTATAGAGCTGGTCCAGTGTTCCGCGACCAGGACGAAAACCGCATTGTTCCTTCTGGATCCGAGGTTCGAACTGCCACCTTATTGTGGTGGAGTGGTTTGTGTGCTTGAATGATCCTAGCAGCTATGTTGTCGGGGGCATTATGCCCCTGTCAGGGTTTCCCAAGGCAGACAGGTCCTAGGTGACAGGCCAGACCAAGAGCAGTTCACCAAAACCCTTATGGAGAAACCATCAAGGACCGTGATGTCACCCGGTATGGCGCAGCCGGGGCCCCACCCTGGAGCCAGGCCTGGGGTTGGGGCTCGTATGCAAGCGCTTGGTGGCCGGGCCTTTGCCCATGGGGCCCGGCCGGGCTCAGCCCGAAGAGGTGACGTGGGCCCGACCTCCTGTGGGTTCACCACCCACAGAGGTAGCAGTAGGGGACTGGTGCAGTGTGGATTGGGTGGCAGTCGAAGGCAGGGGCCTCGACGACCTGATCCCCGGACACAGCAGCTGGCTGTTGGGACAGGATAAAGCGGCTACAGATAATGGATGGATGGATGGATGGATGGATGGATGGATGGATGGATGGATGGATGGATGGATTAGATGTGAACAGACTCACTGGTCAATCTGAGTTTCTGTTTCCTGTGTGCTGTTCTTTAGCATGATGGTGATGGAGCCCCATCGCACCTCAGAGTTCCAGATTACGATCTCCACCTTATACCCAGTTTCTGTAGAAAAAACAAACCCGAGTCAGCTGATGTTCAAACATCTGGATAATCTCAGAAACTTCTAGAATTATAAAGACTGAACACATGAAGGAGTTGAAACATATAAAACAGAGAAATTCAGGATAAAATTGTAAACACAGTCAGAATATTTTCATATTTTCTGCTTTAAGCTCACTGCAGTATGGAGCGTCTTGGTTTGTGGTGAAAAACGTCTTCGTCTGTCCAAGCTTCCGGAGAACGTCCTTCCACATGATCACATCGTAACCTAAAATCACAACACTGAGTCAGTCTGTAATAATGTCCTGTCAGGTGCAAACTGGTTCATTAGATCAGATATCATTCTTCCTGTAAGGTGTGTTCTGATTGGCCGAGAGCAGAGGGCATGATGATGATGATGATGATGATGATGATGATGATGATGATGATTCTCTTACCAAACACGGGACAGCCGGAGGAGTTAAAGAGCTCACAGCTCAAACACTTCCCATCCAGGAAGTCAGAGTAATCAGAACACGGATACGCTGTGATCTGACGAGACTTGTTTACCGAGTCCAAATACAGAAACACTGAGCGCTGATGATCACATTTAAAATACTGTGAACCTGGAGAGAGAGAGAGAGAGAGAGAGAGAGAGAGAGAGAGAGAGAGAGAGAGAGTTGGGGTGGAGTTGATGGGGCTGAGATTATTTAATGTATTTTGTCTCTTCGTGTTTATTGTGATGATGAGTGACTGACCTGAGAGGATGGTCTTTGGGCAGCCAGGCTGATCAGATCCCCCGTTAGCGTAATAATCTATGTGTCCGAGTGGGTCCCGATACCCAAACGCTAATCAAAACAATCCAACAATGTTTCATGTTGAAATAAAATAATTAGTGTTGTTTTAGCTTTAGAGAAACTGTGACCCAAACAGAAGAGAAACTCACCGTCCATGTCTGTGTGGAGAGCATCGACCAACTGAGCATCAGACGGATCCAAGCGCTCGTCAGGGGATTTTCCTCGGAACAAGGGACCTGCTGGATCCAGAGCTGATCCAAAACATCAAGAACATTTCAGTTTTAGCCTTTCAGTACTCATGAGTTTCAGTACTCGAGTGGTTCAGTACACAACTGTTTCAGAAATTGAGTGCTTTAGTACTGGATTGATTCATTACTCAGTGGTTCAGTACTCAACTTTTTCAATACTGGAGTGTTTCAGTACTGGAGTGTTTCAGTACTTGAGTGTTCGTGTCTCACCTGTAATCCTGCCAATGGAGCCATTTAAATTTGCGCCAGTGAAGCCGGAAATGTGAGCGCCTAAACTCACACCAATCATGTGTATGGAACTGAGAAGCAGTTGTGATCGCTGCAACACACACACACACACACACACACACACACACACACACACACACACACACACAGAGGGTAAAGTCCAAACTAACACACCTTTTCCAAAGAAAATGCCATCATGCATCATTAAAGTGGCTTCTTATTGATAATCAACACTGTGTGTGTCACCTGTATGAAGCGTGTGATGTTGTCAGCGACGGCCCGTGTTTTCTTCACCACCTGGAAGTAGTTGATGTTGGCTGCTCCTTGGTTCCAGTCCACTACGATGACGTTGACGTTTCTGAGGCTCAGGATGGACTCGACCATTTGGTTCATCCAGACGGGGGGGGAACCAGTGGGCCGGTAGCCATGGATGAGGAAGGTGCAGGGGCGGGCGTGGCTAAAACTGGGCGTGGCAAAAGGGTCGTCATGGGACAGCAACTTTCCGCAGGTGGTATTTTCTCGCGTATAGAGAATCAGACGAACGTCCAGAGGCGTACCGAGGAGAGTGTGTGTCAGATTCAGATCGATGATCTGCTCACACTTCTCACCTGCAAACACACACACACACACTGGATGGGGAAAACCTTCATCCTTTTTTTTTTATTTCCATTAATTATTTCTTTCCTTTGTTGTTTGTCCTTTTTTAATATTACATCCCTCCTTCCTTCTTTCATTCCTTTCCTTTGTCATATTTTTCTTCTCTTCCCTCCATCCACATTCTCTTTCATTCCTTATTTCATTTTAGTTTTTCACTCATCTCATCTCATTATCTGTAGCCGCTTTATCCTTCTACAGGGTCGCAGGCGAGCTGGATCCTATCCCAGCTGACTACGGGTGAAAGGCGGGGTTCACCCTGGACAAGTCGCCAGGTCATCACAGGGCTGACACATAGACACAGACAACCATTCACACTCACATTCACACCTACGCTCAATTTAGAGTCACCAGTTAACCTAACCTGCATGTCTTTGGACTGTGGGGGAAACCGGAGCACCCGGAGGAAACCCACGCGGACACGGGGAGAACATGCAAACTCCGCACAGAAAGGCCCTCGCCGGCCACGGGGCTCGAACCCAGGACCTTCTTGCTGTGAGGCGACAGCGCTAACCACTACACCACTGTAGTTTTTCACTCTTTCTTTCATTTTCAGTGTTTTTATTAACAGTTCATTATGCCATCAATCAGCACTCAGCTCATGTTACAGCACTGTGTGTGTGTGTGTGTGTGTGTGTGTGTGTGTGTGTGTGTGTTGTTTTGGAGTTTTGTTTTTGTTGTGTGTGATTTCATCACAGTTACAGTAAAGCAGCTGAGAAACAAAAAACACCCACCCACTTGCGCACACACACACACACACACACACACACACACACGGTTTTGTCCTGTGCTGAAATATAGTGGAATGCTAAAGGTTCTGCATCTTATGCACAAACTTTATTGGTCATGGTGAGTTATGGTGTGTGTGTGTGTGTGTGTGTGTGTGTGTGTGTGTGTGTGTGTGTGTGTGGTTAGAAGTCATATGAGGAACAGAACAGAGGGAGTTGGATGACACTAACATGAGTGTTAAATCAGTGTGTTATTATTATTATTATTATTATTTTATTATTATTGGCTGAAAGCAGCAGGAACTGAACCTCAGCATCTCAGAGACAAACTGCTGAAAAACCCCAACATTCTCCTCAAGAACATTTATATTCCAGTTTATTTACTGGAAGCTTTTAACTACAGACAGCTTCACAAACAGCTTTAGAGAAATGTGTTTTAATTTTAGATCCCTGCTGAAGAAGCCAGACGTGACGATGGTGATAAAAAAAAAAACCTGAGACAACATGAAGAAGGAACTGTGAGAGGAACCAGACTCTAAAAGGGAACCCATTCTCATCTGCATGAAGATTATACACCATCACTCTCCTGTAACTGTATAATGACTAACAGCCCTGAGTGTGTGTGTGTGTGTGTGGGGGGGGGGGGGGGGGGGGGGGTGTTGGGGCACAGACAGCGGCCTGGAGGCGAATGCGTGTGAACGTAAAGGATCATTTTAATGTACAAAAACTGCACACAGCATGCGCGTCAATGACACTTTGTAGGCGATGTAGTTTCACCCCATTAGTCACATCCCATAAGGCCCCGCCCACACACTTGTTGGAGGAGGAGCTCAGAAGCTTGAGTCACACCACTGTTGATAAGATCTCCAGTACATCGGGTGGCTTTATCATTCTTTCAGTTTTAAACCAAACACATCCAAGTAAAGAAAAAGATCAGACCATCTTCAGAGTGTCCATGTGGAACCGTCCGCAGCAGCACCGAGCGGTTCTCACCACCAGCCCGCACCAACAACATGGCAAGAATCAGGGCTGCTGAGGACGTCCAGGATTCCTGACACTAATAAAATAATAAAACAGACGCACAGATAAACAAATACAGACATCGGCTGGAGTTTACAGCGGAGTGCTTTATGGAGTTTCTGCTCATATAAATCGACTGGGTCTAAAATTTCCCCCAGGACAGTAAATCCATCTGTGTGTGGTTCAGCACTGCATGTCTAATCACCTCTAATCACATCTAACCACGTCTAATCATGCCTAATGTGTGTGTAAACATGTGTTCGGTCCTGTGTTAATGGTGGCACTGTGTATTTCAGTCAGGATGTTAACTGCAGTCTATATGGATGATGATGACGATGATGATGATGTTCTGATCCTCACAACAGTTTTCAGAAGATCCATAAATCATTCTTTCCTCAACCCTCAGCTCTCACTGTACAGCCCGTCCTACGGGAAGCCTGAGTTTGACTCATCCACTGTCTGTTTTTCTCAAGAAAATCTCTGGAAAGGTTGAACACGGAAAAAAATTCATTAATGAAATCAGAACTCTGTGGGTGTGAGAGTCAGAGGAACAAAGATGAAGAACTGAGAGCAAGAAGGAAATGAGTTTGTAAGGGAATTTCCAATCTGTGGAATCAGACAAATATCCACTACATCACACTGCTGCACCGGAATTCTGGAGAACTTTACAACTCTGGAGAACTTTCATTCTATTAAACTCCTCGAAATGTCTGTGATGTGAAGCTCATGTGAACACACCAAGATGGATTTGTGAACAACAAGCCGAGGAAAATTATAGACTCGTGTTTGATCACTGCTGAAATATAAACTGGACTTTGAGGTGGAAATTGTGTGTGTGTGTGTGTGTGTGTGTGTGTGTGTGTGTGCTAAGCTTTACCTCTACACATGCTGAGTGGCATCACGATTATAGCTATGAGAAAACAATGAGTCCTGAACATCTGAAAGAAGAGGCACAGAGAAAAAATCCATCATTAATACGATTAGATCGTTTACATTAAAATTAAAAGATCAGGGACGTTTATAGTGAAAGCAGAACGTCGTACGATTGCAGGGTTTAAATCATAGGAAATCACAGATTAATCATCAGCAGCTATAATCATAATCACATCACCTTTAGATGCTGTACCAAAAACACAGACATGCTAACAGTCTTGTAAATTGTTTGCTAGCAACATTAGCATTAGCTTTCTACCAGCTTCAAAATAAAATATTCACAATGCCGTTACTTTTACACTTCGTTAGTTTTAGCGGTTTTTAAACATGGCATGATGATGTTTATTAATGCACCAGTGTGGACACATTACATCGTGTGTTTAAAGCTAAAACTTTATTATTGTCCACATCACTTTCCGCTCTCTGCTAAAGTTCCTCCTTTAAACTTTGGGAGGTGGAGCATAAGGGGTGGAGCCTAGGGAAGTTAAATGACACTAATCTGTACTGAGGGAAATGAGATTGATGTCCACGATGGCGGCCCTGGATCAGAAAACCGCGTTCCGGAGTTCAGCGACACGGTGAAGACGAGCTCGCGTTTATAGACGTGAGGAGATTTAAGGCAGTACTTTGGGTGCCAATACTTCTTACTTGTTAGTGACATGCTAGCATGCTAATGCTAACATGAAGACACACACAGCACACACTGAACACGTCTCAGCTGAACTGGAGTAAAGTGGACGGTTAATTATTCGCAAAAGTTTTCTTTAAGTTCTAAAGCCCGCATGAGCTGAATGAAGCTGAGGATAAAGCAGAGAGCGACTGAGTTCTGCTTAAAGACGATGTTTTTAAATGTAAAGGTTTAGGTGGAAAAAATAATTTTCCACTTTTAGTCCTGAATATAAAGGGCTAAAGGAGAACTGAAGTCATTTTTAAACTTGCTTTATTTCTTAATTAACGTGTTATTCAATTACGTTTTGGGTTTTAGTAACCTTATCGTGACTCGTATTGGCAACTAATTGGAATTAAATATTATACTTATCGGCCTGTTCGGTTTTTAGCCGTGTTGAATTTAGTTCGTTTGGTCCACGGCAGGCGTCGCTTATCCGCGCGATCTTCACGAGACTTGTGCGAGACTTTGAAGCGTGACGTGTCAGCCAGGTGTCGGTGCCGCCATTTTGAAAACTGTTTTCCAAATGAAATGTTGCACAAAAACGAGTTTAAATGACGATTACCGCCTACTTTTTTCAAACTTTCCTGATTGCTGTCAGAACAAACAAAACTTCTGGCTTGGTTATGTCAGCATTCGAAAGAGGGCGTGTGCGGCTTTTGACGACGTTGGCAGATGTTGGTCACTTTGATTTCCGCTGTACATTTTACTTCCGTCCTACGATGTCTCGCACAGGTCTCAACAAATCTCGTTTACAGCCGTTGCTTTGACATATGGACTGATATATTATGGAGCAGATTTCAAACACTCAGAACTTGCTATCGCAGCGACAAAATAGTGATCAAAACCGCATTCCTATATTTAATAAAATGAGATAAATAGAATTTTGATTAAAAAAAATTTGCCTTCAGTTCTGCTTTAAACGTGACTGGTACAGGGGAGGGGTGAGGAAGGGAGGGGTTAGTTTATGATTAACCAGGAATAAGAAATTCTCCTTCATTTCACACACACGCACACACACACACACACACACGCCACTTTAATAGGAACTCCTGTCACCTGTACAGTGTCTCGATGCGTCTCAAACATCAACAAAGTCAATAAAAGCAGCTGAGCTTCACTCAGAGCTTCACTCGTTCTTCGCCTCATCACTCGTTTGTTTGTGATTCATTCACAGAAAAAAACAATGAAAACATTTGAAACAGTGAAACAGTGTTCAGGGACATGAGAGGAGTCACAGGACGATTCTGTCTGAAAGCAAAAGCAACAGGAGACTGACATAAACGTGTGTGTGACAGGACAGGAATCTCTCACACACACACACACACACACACATTTGTAGTCATTTTGTGTATTTGGAGCTAAACTGAAACTGCATTATTATTGCTTGTGAAGCAGAGAAACTGGTTTAACACACCCTCTATACACACACACACACACACACACACACACGTTCTAACATTTCCTACACTTACATTTCAGTACAGTAACAAGTCAATGTGATTTCCATGTCTGTTTTGCTGAACTTCATTAAAAACAGTGTGAGAGAGAGAGAGAGAGAGAGACTCTCCCTGTTTTTACAGTTAACAGGAGCTCAACAGTAAACACTCAACTTTTATGTAAAACACACACACACACACACACACACACACACACACACACACACACACATTCCACTGAAACACACCTGCGCAGGTATTTCATTAAATCTTATGAAAATAAAGACACAGATCTTACCATGACGACCTTCAACAGCTCCTCCACTCTCACACACAAACCAGAGTCAGTGAGTGTGTGTAAGACAGAGAGAATAAAAAATCTTAGCTGACACTAATCTTAGCTCCACCTCCTGCACACACACACACACACATAGGTGCTGCATTCCTTTCTGTAAGATGAACTTTGTGCCTCTGTTACACAAATGAACAAACAAAACAGACACCAGAAGTGACGCAGTGACGCTTTCCACTGCAAAGAAATAAGATCTTTTATTCAACAAACAAACAAACAAACAAACAAGATTCAGGAAGTTTTTCTGAAATTCTTTCTTTGCCATTCTCCCTTTACACAGCACATAATAATAATAATAATAATAATAATACCGCATTGGCTCGAATATAAGACGGTGTTTTTGTTGTAAAAAAAATAACTCTTAAAAAGGGGGGTCGTCTTAAATTCGCGGACTAGACAAAATGCCGCCAAAAACGATAGGCCCTATTTTACAACGAGTGTTTACACTTAAATTACTGAATCGGCCCCCGTCCCTCACAGGGCAGGCGACCTGGTGGCTTTTGAAAGAGAGGAACATGCTCGTTGTGGATGCCTTCCGTGGCCATCTGACGGAGCCAGTAGAAACTGAAGTGGGCAAAATGAATGGCGATCTCGTGATCATTCCGGGGGGGATGACGAGCCAGCGGCAGGTTTTGGATGTTGTCGTCAACAAGCCATTCAAGGACAATCTTCGCAAGAGGTACACAGAGTGGCTCCTGTCAGGTAACCACGCACTAACACCGACTGGGAAAATACAAAAGCCTGCGGTGCGTCTGCTATGTGAATGGATCCTCCAAGCATGGGATTCAATTTCACCAGAGAGCATCAGTCATGGGTTTAAAAAATGCTGTATAGAGGATTTTGACGTGACGTCACAGGTGACGTGACGCCCCAGTGTCCGCCATTTTGAAGGTCAAGCCAGCTAATGTCAACAACAGTAACTGGTATGTTACTGTAGCAATGTTTACATTCAGTAATTTGGATGACTGTTAAAACCTTTCAGTCTCAAGTTTTTTTCCTTTACTGTATTTACTAGTTTACTGAGCTAGCGCGCTCACTCCCAGCCTGCCCGAGCGCGCTCACTCCCAGCCTGCCCGAGCATGCTAGCTCCCAGCCTGCCCGAGCGCGCTAGCTCAGTAAACTAGTAAATACAGTAAAGGAAAAAAACTTGAGACTGAAAGGTTTTAACAGTCATCCAAATTACTGAACGTAAACATTGCTACAGTAACATACCAGCTACGATGTTGTTGACATTAGCTAGTGCTAACAGCTAGCTGCTAGTACACAGCTACAACACAGACACCGACCCTAATAATACAGTTCTTGGTCATTGCCTGGTAACAGCAAATTTATAACGGGCCATGTCTCAACAGACTAAGAAGTTATTTCAATGACATTTAATAACATTTTGTTTATCCTGAGGACCGAAAGTAAATGAAAATGTGAACAAACCTTAGCTGTAATAAGATGGCGACCACCGGCTCCAGGGACGACCCGCTGATGTAGGCATGTTACCCAGCCTGGTTTTTAACGACATAGGTATACAGATCATGTGGGCCGAAGTCAGGTAAAGACGAGGGCTTCGTGTACTTCCGTACGTCAGTGAACAATCCTGGTGGAAGCAGGTAAACGTCGTTCTCTAAGCCTGCTAACCTCAATTTTTGCAAATACCTCTCCCTCTGCTCTCCCTGTAAATGCCCTACGTCGCTGGATAGTGAAGGTGTTTTCTGCATCTCGCTCCTTTTTCTTTTATGTTTTTTCCCTGGTATTTCCCACATGCCTGACTGCAGGTCGGGAAGATCACCCGCGCTGCAAAGCCAGAAAAAGATAGCCTGGTAACATGTACGGATCACGTACACCAGCATCATTGATTTTCTGGTGATATCGCTTCTTACTCGCGTCATCTAGGCCGGATAAAATACTCGACAATGAGACTTCGTCATGATCAACAGTGTATCGCTACCAGTAGTCGCCATATTTGTGACCGTCAAAATGGCACCAGCTACTTGTTGACATGGCAACGGTCACGTGGGTCGAAAACCTCTATATCAAACGCACTGGATGGAAGCGAGGATGACATTGTGTGGGAGGGACTGGTGGAACATGACTGTAGCAGCCAAATTGCTACTGCCAAGGTGTAATGCTGTTATTTGTACACTGGGTGTCACTATGTGGGAGGCAGGTATAAAGGTAGTTGGACTACTGTTGTTTGTCAGGTGTTGACCCGGAAGGGCAAATGGCTTTGACCGTTTCCTGTCTGTGGTTGTAGCGGCCGGATTGAAATGGCCTGCGTTTTATTTACATGGAAAATAATAAACACGAAATCTTGCACAGAAGAAGCCGTTGTGAACTTCGTAAGTGTATGATACTAATAACGCGTCAGCCAGGTCATTCCTGGGTCACACACGCAGCTCTAAGCTGAGCTCCTATAACAAAGTCAAAGCCCAGCTGCCGACTGGAATCTTGGTGGGAACTGAAGTTTCAGCGTTTTGGAGGCCGCGATTGGATGTTAACGGGAGTCGCTTGGATTATAGGATTTGGGCTTTCTACTGAAGCTGGTATGAAACATTCCTGGACACGGCGCCCAACGAGGTAAAGAATTGTAGCGCTACATTAATAATTGGTCATTAATTGTGTGCACACCTAAGCTAATTTAAAAAACCAATGCATTGGTATTTGGGGGGGATTATATTTTTGTTTGTTTGTTTGCATCGTTTAACTGTGTTGGACTGCGTTTGATGTACTATTCGTTCCGTGGATTACGTTTGATGAACTTTTCATTCTATTGACTGATCATGGCGGACACTTGCGAAGTCGTTGACACGGTAAAAGAAGGGACTAATGTTGTGGCAACTGTACAAATTCCTAAAGCTGCACATAGGCCTACTGGTGCTTCTAGTAGCGTCGCTAGTGGCTGCGTTTCTGAATCACAGACTCAAAAGCGTGTTGTCAAATTTACTGCTCGAGGACTTGCGGCGAAATTAGAAACATTACAAGCCGATAGAAAGTCTAAATTAAATCAAGCTGCTTTGGTAAGAAAATCGATGCATGTGTCAATGGTAGATAACAACAAAATGCAAGTTGAAAATGCTCTTAACAAATTGACCAAATTATGTAATGATGTAAATGCTGTGCATGAATCCTTGTTGCATTTATTGCCACATGATGAAAGGGAAAAGCATGAAACATGGTTTAAAGCAAAAATGTTGTTTAACAATGAATCAGTGCGTGATGCAAGGTTGTGGGTTTCTTGTTATAATGATGTTGTTGACCCAATTGCCAAAGTTCCTAATCATGTACAACCATCTGACACTGTTGAGAAATTAAGTGTGACCAATCTTGTGTGTAAAGCTATAAATCCCAGTGTTGACGATGAAGTTAATCCAGATGATAGCATTTCAAATGTTGGTAGCCAGTCCTCAAGTCATAGTGGTAGGAGCCAATTAAGTACAACATCCTCTGTCAGGAGACAGGTAGAGGCAGAGAGAGCTGCACTATTTGCTCGTGCAGCAAGACTGAAGGAAAGGCATGCTCTGGAGGAACAAGAGCAACAGTTGAGAAGAAGAAGAGAACTATTTGATCTTGAAACTGAACTTAATGCATCAACTGCTAAGCTATCCATACTACAAGCCTCAGAAGTGGGAAGTCATTCTCGGGCACCATCGGATGGGATGAACTCTTACTTGACAAAGGCAAGAAGAAAACGGTCCACTGTGCTGAATCCAACAGCAAAGGAGTTCAATCCAGTGCCAACCATGACAATGCAGCAGCACAGTTTGATGCCTAATTGCCCACCATTGGCAGAGGAACGGAGGAAGGCAACAGAACAGTGGTGTGAAGCCGCCTCTGAACAGTGGAATAAACCCATGGAACTAAAGAAAAGTGGATGGACCTCTACCATACAACCCTCCTGCCAGTCAGTCGTGGCACCAGTGGAGAATGGGCAACCACAATCTAACCGTCCACTAGGAGGCAGCCTTACATCTCCTAATCTCCTCAGTGTCCTACAGCGACAAACTGAAATCACGGCAACTTTGGTGCAACAACAGAATATATTGTCTTTGCCACCTCGAGAAATTCCTATATTCGATGGAGATCCATTGCAATATAGAGCATTTGTAAAGGCCTTTGAACAAGGAGTAGAGCGGAAAGCGGATAAAGCGGACTGCTTGTATTATTTAGAGCAGTTCACAAGAGGACGACCACAAGAGTTAGTGTGCAGCTGTCAACACATGGCTCCTCATCGAGGCTACAGGGCAGCAAAACAGCTCTTGAAGGAACATTTTGGAGACCCATACAAAGTTGCAAATGCCTATATGGAAAGAGCCTTGGCATGGCAGAATATAAAATCTGAGGATGCTGATTCACTTCAAGAATATTCCTTGTTTCTGCATGGGTGCTGCAATGTAATGGAGGAATTGCCATATGTGCAAGAACTGGACATGCCAGTGAACATGAGAGCTATAATTTCAAAGCTACCCTTCAAGATGAGGGAACAATGGCGGACCAAAGCACATGAAATCATGGAAACTACTAGTGACAGAGCCCATTTCAGCAATTTGGTTGCATTCATTGAAAGACGAATTAAAATACTGTCTGATCCCTTGTTTGGTGATATTCGAGATTCATCATCCGTAGGTGGAAAGAACCTCAAGCTTAAATTACAGCCTAGAGAACGAGCCAGGGGAACTGTAGTAGCCACCACAGTCACCTCTACGGATACACCTGAGGGTGATCTTGAAGAAACATCCAGTTTGGCTACCATCAAACACGAACAATGCCTTTGCTGTGGGCTTAGTCATGCTTTGGAGAAATGTAAGCAATTTCAGAGAAAGGGTCATAAGGAAAAATTGACCCTTTTGAAGGAAAGAGGGGTTTGCTTTGCATGTTTGAATTTTGGGCATCTAAGCTGACAATGCCAGCAGCGCCAGCAGCGTACAGTGTGTGGGCAACATCACCCTACAGTGCTTCATATTCAAAGGCGTCCTACTACCATAGAGCATCCAAAAGGCCCACCAAGCGAAGAGTTAACCTCTTTGAAAGCATGTAGCCTAACAGGGGCCGGCAAGGAAAGATGTGCTCTATCTATCTTGCCTGTCAAGGTGAAGTCAGTAAAGGGGAACAGAGTTATACACACATATGCCTTTCTGGATTCAGGTAGCTCCGCCACATTCTGCTCAGAAGATCTAATGCAGAAATTAAATGTGACAGGCCGAAAAACCAGCCTCTTGTTAAGAACTATGGGCCAAGAGAAAGCCGTGTCTGCACATTCATTGACTGACTTGGAGATAACTGGCCTAGACAGTAATGACTTTTACATGCTACCAGAGGTGTTTACACAGAAAGAGATGCCGGTGACAGTAGATGACATGGTAACCCCGGGAGACTTGAGTAAATGGCCACATCTGTCCAAAGTGAGTATTCCAAGCATAAGAGCAAATGTTGACCTGCTAATTGGCACTAATGCTCCTAAAATAATGGAACCGTGGGAGGTTATCAACAGCCATGGGAGTGGACCTTATGCTATTAGAACGGTTCTGGGATGGGTCATCAATGGTCCACTGTCTAGAGCTGATGATGCATTGGAGGGGAAGCGTCCTTTAGGCTACGTTTACATTACGTCGAATCAGCGGATCATCAGATTAACGTTCTTAAAACGATTCGCGTTGACACTAAAACCGTTAGCCGTGCACACAGCAACGCCAATACGCGGATACGCTCGGCTCCGCAGGCATCCTGCGCTCCAAATCACTCCGCCCTGAACAGCGAGTGCCCTCTGGAGGGTGCGCACTCCGGCCCTGCGCAGCTCACACAGCGCGCGAGTGAAGTGAACAAGCCACGATTCGGGACTGAGCCGCTGTGTGTGTGATCCCAGCGCATATCACTTATTACTTGCAAGTGGAAGGATGGCAAGCCTAAAGACAATCATAACTACACAATGGGCAGTATTTGCATCAGTATTTGCAGTATTTTCATACTTTTATACTCTTTAATGAAAGGTGATACAAGGCGGAAGTCTGCGCCGTTTTTCAGCAGTCGTGTCACATGACCAACGCCAGCGAATCAGGAAGGTGGATGTCACAGTGACGTTGTCCAATGAGACGCCAGCTAGAGCTCAGCACAGCGTATTCGCGTATTCTCAATGTTTACACAGCACCGGAGCTGATACGATCTAGATTGAATACGTGGACGCTGGCGGATTCCCGTTTCCCCGCTTTTTCAGGGGGGTTAATGTAAACGGACAGTGCGTCCGCGAAGAAAACGAGACAGATACGGTCTAGTGTAAACGTAGCCTTAGTCATAGTAAATAGGATCTCCCTATGCAAATTGGAAAGAATGCTGACTGAACAGTATAATCATGAGTTCAATGATAAGGCCAGTGAAGAAAGAGAACTGTCAAGAGAAGACCACGGGTTCCTGGAAATTGCTGAACAGTCAGCCATATGGCAGGATGGGAGATACTCCTTGAAATTGCCCTTTAAAAGGAAGGAGCTCCTTTTGCCCAACAACTTTGCAATTGCAAGACAAAGGATGCAGGGCTTAAAAAGAAAGTTCTTGAACAATCCAGTCCTCCACCAAGAATACATAGAATATATGAATAAGATAATTGATAAAGGTTATGCCGAGCAGGTGACACCTCAGCAGCTGTCTGGAAGGAAGGGAAGGGTGTGGTATATTCCACATCATTCGGTCCGTCATCCAAGAAAAGGGTTACTCCGAGTGGTGTTTGATTGTGGAGCTTCCTTTCAAGGAGCTTGTTTAAACACAGAACTTTTGCAAGGCCCCAACCTTACTAGCTCACTGCTCAGAGTTCTCATTCGTTTCAGAGAGGAGATAGTGGCATTCATGGGCAATATTCAAGCCATGTTCCACCAGGTAAAAGTTCACGAAGAAGATCGTGATTTTCTTCGATTTCTTTGGTGGCCTGACGGTGACACCACTAAAGACCTGGTGGAGTATAGAATGACAGTACATCTATTTGGTGCCACTTCTTCTCCGAGTTGTGCTGCGTATGCCCTGAGGAAGACTGCTGGTGATAACCAGTCAGAATACTCATCAGAGGTGTTGCAATCCATTACTCAGAATTTCTATGTTGATGATTATTTAAAAAGTTCAGCCACCCCACAAAATGCTATCCGTATGATTGAAGAACTGACTGCATTATGCTTGAAAGGTGGTTTCCTGTTGGAAAAATGGGTCAGTAATAGCCGTGCTGTTCTCCAGACCATTGCTAAAGAAAAAAGAGCACAGGACCTTAAGGAGCTGGACTTAGATTGTGATCAGCTTCCAGTGGAAAGAGCTCTAGGCCTGCAGTGGTGTGTCGAGACAGATCCTTTCAAGTTTAGGATGGAAATGAAACAACAGCCCCTCACTAGACGTGGTATGTTATCAGTAACCAGTTCAGTGTACGATCCCTTGGGCTTTTTGGCCCCTGTCACCCTACTGGCCAAGATGATGCAACAAGAACTGTGTAGGAGGAAATGCAGTTGGGATGAAGAACTGCCACCTGACCTTTTGCGTCAATGGAAAGGTTGGCTAGAAGAATTGGATCTGTTGGCCAATTTCAAGGTGACTAGGTCCATTAAGCCTGTGAACTTTGGTGTGATTATGCATGCTCAGTTACATCACTTTGCAGACGCTAGTGAAGATGGCTACGGAACAGCAACGTATATTCGCATCCTAAACCAGTCCAACGACATTCAAGTGTCTTTTGTGTTGGGCAAGGCTAGAGTGACACCTTTGAAAGCCGTTACTATCCCTCGATTGGAGTTGACTGCAGCCGTTCTTGCTGTCAGAGTAGATCTGCTGCTGAAGGCAGAACTCAAATTTCAGCTGGAGGACTCGATCTTTTGGACTGACAGCACTTCGGTGTTAAAATACATCAATAATGAAGACTGACGGTTCCAAACATTCGTGGCAAATCGAATTTCTACCATTAGAGAAGCCACAAAGCCCTCACAATGGCGGCATGTTCGAACCGCAGATAACCCGGCAGATGATGCCTCAAGAGGGTTGAAGATGGAAAATTTTCTGAAAGGTGATCGGTGGTTAAATGGCCCTGTATTTCTTTGGAAAACTGAAGATGAATGGCCCAATACTGTATTGGATAGGTCAGTGGGTTCTAATGATCCTGAAGTTAAACGAGAGGTCACTACGAATGCTACAATATTAAATGCAGGAAATCCAACATATCATATCAGTTAATTGTCTATTTTTCTGATTGGAGACGTCTGAAAACATCCATGGCATGGATTCTGAGGGTAAAGTCTGTGCTATTGAAATGAGTGAGACTGAAGGCACAGCTGACTGAACCTGTAGCAAGCAATGATAAGGGAGCTGATCAGTGTTTATCACCGGTCAAGAAGGCCCAAACAGTCATAACAAACCCTTGTGTCCTGACTGTGGACGACCTGTTGGAGGCGGAAATAGCCATCATTCACTATTGCCAGCAGTTAAGGTTCCAAGTGGAGATTGCTGATTTATCTTCTTCCAAATCCACTGTGAGCCGACATAGTTCCATTTATAAGCTGGATCCAGTTTTGGAAGATGGGCTCTTGAGAGTTGGAGGAAGATTAAGTAAAGGAGCTCTTCCTGAAGAAGCTAAACATCCATTTATTCTTTCCAAAGATCAGCATATCTCTGGACTCATCCTCAAGCATGTGCATAAAACCCTAGGCCACAGTGGACGTAGTTATATACTGTCTGCTGTTAGAAGGAGGTTCTGGATCACAAAGGCTAACTCAGCTGTGCGTAAGATCATTTCTGAATGTAGCTTCTGTCGGCGCTATAATGGCAGAGTGATTGAACAGAAGATGGCAGATCTTCCTAGAGTAAGGATTCTTCCTGACTTTCCACCATTCACTAATTCAGGAGTGGATTACTTTGGTCCCATAGAAATTAAAAGGGGACGATCAATCTGTAAACGCTATGGAGTGATATTTACTTGTCTGACTAGCAGAGCTGTGCATTTAGAGGTGGCAGTGTCATTGGAAACTGACGCTTGCATCAATGCTTTGCGCCGCTTTATTAGCAGAAGAGGTCAAGTTGTGACTCTGATATCCAACAATGGCACCAACTTTTGCGGAGCAGAAAAGGAATTGAGGAATGCTGTTGCAGCCTTAAATCACACCCAGGTTCAAAGGAACCTTTCTCAAGTCGGAATCAATTGGAGTTTCAATCCACCAGCAGCCTCGCATTATGGAGGTATATGGGAACGAATGATCTGACTGATTCGAAGGGTTCTGAGCTCTGTTCTACGCCAGCAGACTTTGGATGAGGATGGATTGCATACAGTACTTTGTGAAGTGGAGTCTATTTTAAATGACCGTCCAATCACTCAGCTATCAGACGATCCCCGTGACTTGGAGCCACTCACTCCTAACCATCTGCTGTTGTTGAAAGGGAAACCAGCTTTAGCACCTGGAGTGTTTGGACCCCACGATCAGTATGTGAAAAGACGATGGAGGCAGGTTCAGTACATTGCAGACATTTTCTGGAAACGATGGGTGCGAGAGTACTTACCCCTGCTTCAAGAAAGACACAAGTGGACTCAGAAGAAAAGAAACTTGACCATTGGAGATGTTGTGGTGGTGATGGATGCAGCCGCACCTCGGGGCTCATGGCCTTTGGGCAGAGTTCTGGAGGTTTTTCCAGACAAAATGGGCCATGTACGCTCTGTGAAATTACAAACCAAATCTAACGTAATTGAAAGACCTATTACAAAATTGTGTTTGGTACATGGAGTATGAATCAGTCAAATGTGTCACACCATTTTATTTATTTTTTGCTTGTTTTTGTTTTGTTTGAATTGTTATGTTTGTTTACCATTAACAATTAGGGGCCGGTGTGTAGCGGCCAAATTGCTACTGCCAAGGTGTAATGCTGTTATTTGTACACTGGGTGTCACTATGTGGGAGGCAGGTATAAAGGTAGTTGGACTACTGTTGTTTGTCAGGTGTTGACCCGGAAGGGCAAATGGCTTTGACCGTTTCCTGTCTGTGGTTGTAGCGGCCGGATTGAAATGGCCTGCGTTTTATTTACATGGAAAATAATAAACACGAAATCTTGCACAGAAGAAGCCGTTGTGAACTTCGTAAGTGTATGATACTAATAACGCGTCAGCCAGGTCATTCCTGGGTCACACACGCAGCTCTAAGCTGAGCTCCTATAACAATGACAGTGAGGACAGTGAGAGTGAGCAAAGTGAGGCTGAGGATCTCTGTGCTGAGTAGCTGTAATTTAGCAAACTCCCCTTTCCATTGTTTCAGTTGTTTATTGTAAACCTTAATGTATTGTTTAATGCATTGTTTAAAGCATTTGCACTGTTCTGCAAATGTATTCCATATACCCGTAGGCTATGGGAAGTTATGCATTGACATTCTGAAGTTTATGAACTTTCAATCTAAACCTGACAAATTTGTTGAATTAATGCAATTTAAATGTTTTAATTTGGCTTGTCTAGTAGCCTGCAGTTTAGCCTCTTTTTTTAACTTCTATGAAAAGTGTTCACGGAAATGAGACTGAAATGACCTCTATTTAAATTTGAAAAACAAAAGCCTCTAATTTTAAACAGAATTTTGAAGTAAATACGCTTTATATGAATGAACATTTGGTCTTCAAAAAACTTTTTCCCCAAAGATGAACTTGGAAAAGGGGGGGTCGTCTTACATTCAGGGTCGTCTTATATTCGGGCCAATACGGTAATAATAATAATAAAACACCCTCCAATATAAAACCCTGAGATGAAACTGAAGCGCTGTGTGCCTCCTGCTGCACCAGACGGACTCGTGGTGGAGGCCGGAGTGGGCAGCGCTGACTGTGTCGTTCATGAGTCTGATGGCCTGTGAGTTGAAGCTCTTTGTGCGTCTTGTTGTCCGTGACTCCTGTAGCGTCTCCCACAGGGCAGAAGTGTGAAGACACCATGTTGTGGATGTGTACTGTCCCTAATCATGCTGTGTGCCCTCCTGAAGACCCTGGCAGTGTAAATGTCCTGGAGTGAAGAGAAGACAGTTCCAGAGATGAATTGTGCCATTTTTTTCACCCGCTGGAGATCCTTCCTGTGCTGAACACAGCAGCTTCCCTGCCACACGTGATTGACCTGGTGATGAGACTCTCAACTGTACATCTGTAGATGTTGCTGAGTATTTTGATTGACATGCCAAATTTCCTCAGCCTTCTCAAGAAGTGATTTCTCTCCAAGCTGGTGAATGTTGTGAGACCAGCTGAGGTCCTCACTGATGCAGGTTCCGAGGAATCTAAAGGTTTTCACCCTCTCCACCTCTATCTCGCTGATGTATATCAGGGTGTGCTGCTCTTTCCTCCTCCTCCTAGGATTAATAATCATCTCCTTGGTCTTGTCTGCATTGAAGGCGAGATGATTTTCCTGACACCAGGCCACCAGTCCGGCCACCTCTCTTCTGTATACTGTCTCCTCTCCCCCAGTCATCAGTCCAGTGACTGTGGTGTCATCTGAAAACTTTATGGTGCTGGTCTGGGAGGCCACACAGTCAGAGGTGAAGAGGGTATACGTACAGCAACGGACTCAGCACACAACCCTGCGGGGTTCTGATGCCTGATGTCCGGTTTCTGACTCTGAGTGCCTGGGGTCTCTCTATCAGAGAGTTCAGCACCCAGTTGCAGAGGGAATGTGTCAATCCGAGGGTGAGGAGCTTTTCAGAAAGTCTGGGTGGTTTGACTGTGTGAAGGAAATTTAGTGAATGAATATTCCTATTCTCTGTGTTTCTGTGTGTTGAGCTCAAGTGGCCTAGTGTAGGGGAGAGCGGGGTAAGATGAGCCAGGGGGTAAGATGAGCCACCCCCTGTTTCTAAGAAACAGTAAACAAATGTGACCATGTGACCACATTCAAAGGGGGGCGGGACCATTTACTTACACTTGTGGAGAGGAGCACCACATGTCAAACTAGGTGAGGGAGATATTTATAAAAATGTGTTTTTGTGCTTTCTAAGTCAATTCCATGTTTGTCCACAGTGAAGATGATTTAGAGAAGACAAAAGTAGAATAATATTTAGACACATTAGGGTTAAGTTAGTGGCTTTCTAAGCTATGATATGAATGCTAATAAAAATAATTTTGATTAGCCTAATCCCCTTTATTAGCATTTTTCTACAAAATGGTGGCCACGGGGTAAGATGAGCCATTAGATGTGGGGCAAGTTGAGCCACTGGCTCAACTTACCCCATTGGTGGCTGAGCTTACCCAATATGGATGACACTTAAGTTTTCACATTTGCTGGTCATATATGACAACAACAACAAATAAACAAACAAATAAATAACATGTTAATATGAATAATATGTTTAAAACGTTTTTAATAAATAAAATAATACCCTCTGTTATTACAGGTGTGCATGATGCCACACTCATACAAAAGAAAAACAGACAGGGCCGCACAGTCCCGTGCAGTTTTGGAGAGAGCCGCAGAGGAAGTCAGGAAAGGCAGGCCTATTCGGGCTGTGGCGAGGGATATGCATTTGGACAGGATGACTCTGACTAGGTTCATTGAAAAGATAAAGAATGGAGAGGTAGAGACAGGTTATACCAAGTTGGTGAAAGTGCATTTCTTCATTGGCCAGATAATCAAATTGGATGTCTTCGAAATAGAGGCAAGATTTCTCAAAAGAAGCCGGTCATGCCATGGCTCTGCAAGAAAGCCGACCTTTGTCTTCAAAGAGAAAGATGAGGCTGCCCTGTCAAGACAGGATATTGTGAAAAAATTGCCCCGCCCCTTTACTGTTGGTGGGACAGCACGGAGGGAGAGGCAAATGGTGTTCCCTTGCAATTTGAATGCTTGGAACATTGAATAATGATGAAATGATTGATGGAATGATTGCTGCATGTTTTAGCAATGTTTTAACCTACTGAAAGAAATAAGATTTTTTGGCACTGTTCTACTGTTTTAGTAATTTCTATAATATAGTATATCTCTCATTCCCTCTCTAACCATCACTCTTTCTATCTATCTACGCATATCTCTCTCTCTATCCATCTATCTATCCCTCCCTATCCCATCTCGTTCTATCACCTCTCTCTTCATCTCCCCTTCTCTATGCAACGGCCCTATCCCCCACTTGATTGACTTGACTTGATTCACTGATTGCATTTCTAATAATAAAAGTTGTTTACTTTGTTAACCTAACATGTTTTGTGTTGGCTCAGTTTACCCCACACAGTGGCTCATCTTACCCCGTGCATGGGGTAAGTTGAGCCACTTGACATTTTTTTTTCAAGAGGTAATATCACTCTAACCATAAGAGCTTATCAATTGTTTTTTGCTCAGATAGTAACAGTACACTTTGAAATTTGGTATGGTGTGTAGACTGGAAGCAAAAATGGCTTTAACATGTAGTTATGATGAAAAATGTAAAAAGTGGCTCATCTTACCCCGCTCTCCCCTACTGAGAAAATTTTTTTCCCACAAGCTGTAATCGCCTTTCTGTGTCTTTGGCTCAACGGCTGGTGATAAGCAGGCTGCCTTGTTTATGCTTCATGTTATGTTATGCCTAACCACGCATCCGCTGCGCATCTCGGAGCACACCAGGTGCATGCTCTAACAATGAACCAATGTTTAGCTTCAAGGGCAAGCCTCAAGCCAATCACGTGCAGACGCAAGCAGTAGGCGAATGCCTTTAAAGTATAATAGATAACAGCCACTAAGACACAACGCAGAGTGCGCACTCTCGGCATCACCTGAGGTGGTGTCATCTTTTTTTCCTGTTTTATGTCTCTTGTTTTATAATATCTACTATAATAAATAACTGAAAAGACAACTGCTAAGCGTTCTGAAGTGTTTATTAGAAGTTTCCACTACAACTGTAATGAATACTGAGCTATAATCCATAAGTAACATTGCCACATATGTGTCCTTACCTTCTAAATGTGTGAGGGCGATATGGCCAGCAGCACTGACAGCATCATCAGTGGACCGTTCCTGTCGATATGCAAATTGTAAAGGGTCCAAGGTGGCTGGGACGGTCCTTTTTATGTGGGTCATAACAAACCTTTCAAAACACTTCATCACAGTTGGGGTGAGTGCAACGGGATGATGGTCAATCAAGCAGGTCACAGTGTGTTTCTTTGGGATGGGCACGATGATGGTGGTCTTAAAGCAGGTGGGCACCGAGGCCTGAGCGAGGGACGGAATAAAAATGTCCATGAACACATCAGCCAACTCCAACAAATAAACCCTGAGTGCCGCCCGCCGAGGGATGTTTTCTGGGCCAGCTGCCTTCCATGGGTTTGTTCTCCTCAGAGTCACGCACATCTCCACCGATGACACAGAAAGTGGTGTGTCCAGCATGTCCTCTGGGGCCAGAATCCTACTCTGTCGGTTGGTGTTCAGGGCCTCAAAGCAAGCATAGAGCCTTACGAAATATTTTGGCTCAGGTTTGACCAAAATTAACCAAAACTTTTAACCAAAATGATACCTTAAAAATAAGACAAAATATTTAAATAAGCTTGATCAAAATTTGGTTTAAAGTTTGGTTTAATTTTGGTCGAGTTTTAGCAAAATTTTGGCTCGATTTTAATTTAAAAATTTTTCTCAATTTCTCATGTACTGGCACTTGGACATTTTTCAAGCTGAAGCCTCCTCCAACTCTGGACTTGGAATTATTCACCTCAGACTGAAGAATTCTCCTCAACAAAATTTGGTTAAGGGATTGATTTTCATTCCTGAGAGTAGTTTTTTTTTTTTATTCAGAGGAACTCTTTTCAGTTCCTAAAGTCAATTTCAATGCTAATGTTCTATTTTTATTTATTTTTTTTTTTTACTGGCCAAATTTCAAGTCTCTGATTTACCTCAGTATAAACTAGTTCATGCTTTTGTTACCTCGAGGTTGGATTACTGTCTCAAAGTTCCAGTAGGAAGATTAAACAAGCTCCAGTTAGTCCAGAACACAGCAGTGAGAGTCATTACCAGAACCAGGAGATACGACCTCATCACCCCTACCTCAGATTAAAGATCCCAAACACTCTTCTTCACAATCTGCTCACAGTGAACATCCTGAACCCTCAGTACTGTGTGTCTTTACCCTTCGACACCTCTTCACTCTAATGGTTTATAATCACACGATTTGGTGTCATTCAGATGAGGACGGGTTCCTTTTGAGTCTGGTTCCTCTCAAGGTTTCTTCCTCATGGGGTTTTTCCATCACCACCATCACCTCAGGCTTCTTCATTCAGGATCTAGAATTAAAACCCGGATTCTGACGTCTGCAAAATGCTGTAAATGTAATTGACTGAAAGGACATTAATGAAAAAATCACGTCTCTCACTCAGAGTTCATTCACTGTTTTTTATTGAGATTTATTGAACAAGATCAGAAAAATCCATCCACTATTTATGAAAGACGCGACCGAGTGACTCTACACGTGAAATCAACAAATTTATTAATATAAAGAATTAGCTAAATAAAGCAGAGATGCTAAAATCACCAAGAGATGAACACTTTTAATCCTATTATATATTGGGTTAATCAAGTCATTGAATGAATTTAATTAAATCTACTTTATGAAATTGTACAATTTTTCAGCAGCGAGCAAAAAAACAAACAAACAAACAAACAAACAAAAATAATGACGATTGTTTAATAATAATCTCTAATACAAATCAGTCGATAAGGTGGTGAAGTGTTTGAGCCCTGAACACTGCTGTAAACTCAAGAGAAGTGCAAGTTTGGGGCCACACACACACACACACACACACACACACACACTGATTAGAGTACATAAAGACTCCATAGTTACATTTAATATGTTGTCACATATTGTGTCTTAGTTTACTGTACATGATATAAATATAAATATGCAAACCACAAATTATCCACCAATAAAATCACATCCTATAAATAGATATACAATCATATTTATGGGTTTTTTTGTGCTTTTATTCACAAGCTTTATATAAATCGTAAATATCACAGTCATTTACAAAAAGACGTGCGGCATGCGTCACGGGTCAACGTTGAAAAGTTAGCAAAAAAAAATTAAAGGTCATCTTTAGCACAAAGGAGTTTCAGTTAGTAAAATGTTCTCAGAGAGGAAGTGACTGTGATTGGCTGGATCAGGTGACCAATCAAAACAAAGCGAGTGACATGGGCAGTATCATCTATGGTGCTAGTTAATAACATGACTAATGCTAGCAAGACAAGCACTAACACGGGGATAAACACTAGCACTTATAACCAACATGACAGTGACATCATTTAACTAAAAATGAATCAAAATTATCCTCAAAATGATGACATTAACGAGCATAACACGTAATAATAAACTAACAGCGAGCTAATTTCACTCCCTCAGCGCTAATCTCATCCACAGATTTTGTTTACTACGTTTTTTTAGCCGCACAACAGTAAGCTGATTGTTAACATAATTTATTAATCATCAAATGAAATTAATTTAAAACCATTTAAAAGTTGAAGCACTCCAATTTAAAAACACAAAAAAGGAAATTCTAATACTATTTCAACTAAAATCAACAGTTAATATCGAAGACTGTTCCCACATTCAGCAAGAAGAGGTAATGGTTTGTTTGATTAGTTAGCTTAGCGAGGTTAGCGAGGTTAACTAGCACCCTTTTCCAGCTGCTTAAATTCGCATGGTCAGGAAACAGAGCTTTATCTGGAAGCTCCACTCGCTTTAACAAGGCAACTTAGCAAGAACGTCCTTCGTGGGCCCGCTAACATAAATCATTAGCATTAGGTAGCATTAGCAGGTTCTGACTAGCCTAGTTTTTTAAGCTATTAAACTTCATACCTTTGATATTCCATAATAATTTACAATGTTCTCTGGTTTTCTTTCATACTTTTGTGTAAAATTTCACATATATATTCCATTTGTGTGAGCGTGTGTGTGGAAAACCTAGCAGGAAATGCCAAGCATCCTCGTGTTTGTCCTGACGGTTCCTGCTCTGAGAGAACATTTCCCTGAACTGCAGCTCCTCGGTGCGTGACGCTGTGATACACTCCGGCAATCTGAGAACAACCGAATGATGACAGCAGCAGAGTTTCAGCAGCAGCCTGAAGTACGAGAAACAACACCTTTAGGAATAAACACAGATTTCTTCTGGTGCTTTTTCAGCTACAGCAAATTAAAAGAAAATGAGTTCACAACTTCAAGGGAATTTTTTTTAACTGTATTTTCAAAGTAACCAATAAGACAAATCAGGGAGGTGATGATCATGAGCACGTTGGTGGCAAATCAATTCAATTAATAATTAATCAATTAGAATAATGTGATAAATAAACAAATCAGTCAGTAATTAATACAACAACTAGCAACTGTATTATAAAAACATAAATTTAACAGAGATCTTTGTGTTTATTACATTCCTAAAAGATGTTGTTGTTGTAATAATAATAAATTTTATATTTGATAAACAGCTGTATGCGGGGTAGCACAGGTCACGATTCACTCAGCTATTTTCCTCATTAGTTCACTGAATATATAAAAAACACACAGGTGCGTAAACGTGTTAAATATCTGCTGCATGCGTCGTCATGTAATTATCGAATTAAATGTTCGTTATCTGTACACTGCACATGGGAGCGTAATAAAGTCATTTTAGTTCACAAACACAACACGAAAAAAAGCAGCTAACGATATTCACGGCAATCCGATTCGTCCACACGCACAAGAGAAGAGATTTTCACTGTAAATACTATTGTTCCGAAAGTAAATAAATAAACAGTCAGCCATGCGATTAAACTGCAAGTAAAAGCTCCCAGAATCAATGAGTACAGAAAGAAGATGTGGTGACGATACCCGAGGTGAGTACGTTACTATCTCGCGAAAATAAAAACTTTCTGCTTGTTTTATTGCAGGTTTACCGTCTCGCGTTGGACATCACTCGCTTTCTCTCTCTCGCATGTGTTTATGGGAAACGTGTCTGAGGGGAAGCTGGAAATAAACTTATAAAGCCTCATCATCTGATTTTCTGGAAGAACTGTTTCAGTGTCTGTGTCCGCACGCCGCTGTGTTACACGCTGCATCTGTCCATCAACATGTTCACCGTAATCCACCTTCATCTGCCCTTCATCTACCCCTCATCTGCCCTTCATCTGCCCTTCATCTGCCCCTCATCTGCCCTTCATCTGCCCTTCATCTGCCCCTCATCTGCCCTTCAGTTGTTTTCTTTTCTTTTGTTTTTATGGTTGCTGATATTACAGCAGAATAAAAGCTTGAAATTTTACTCATCAAAACCTCCCCTGATTGGTTACATTCACCTTTAAACAGAGAGGAGGCGTGGCTTGAGATGTCTGCTAGCTACAGTAGATTTGTAAACATCGTAAATTTAACGTTTATATGCTTTAATGATAAAAATGTGATAAAATGCAGGAAATTAGCAAGCTAGCATAACACTACATGGATGTTCCTGACTAGATATCTCAATATTTCTGATAGTTAGGGAAATATTTGGATATAAATTCTCACCATCTTAAGCCCCGCCTCCTCTCCATTCCACTGATTGTTTATTTATGAAAATCAGAAGAAAAAAATGCCAAAACTGAATAAAATGGAAGCTTGAAGTTGACATAAAGAGCATCATATAATCTGGAGGAAGAACGACATGATAGTGAATATTTATTTGTAAAAAATAAATAATAGCTGTATTATGTGTACTAACTCTAACTCTGCTCAATGATACATTTCACCATAAATTATTAATCTTTAAGAATATATTTTCTCATAATATTAGTTTATAATTTCTATATGTGAATGATGTTCACCAAAAGTCATAAAATTAATATATTTAAATTTTATAGAATTTTTTAGAGTATTTGGATTTTAATAATTATGAAGATGAACACTGATATTAAACTTTATAAATAAATCATTATAATTTCTTACTAAGGTTTAATATAAGATGAGTTTTAAAGTTTGCGACTGTTTTAAATCCAAAACTTTGAAAGTGCAAAGATGATTTACAGATCAGTGACTTCACACAAACTGAAACTGCACTTTCTGTGACTGTAGAGAATAAAATCTCACAGTAAACAAAATAACTTTTATAAATAATCCCATCATTATTCAGGACCTGCCTCACGTTCGCGCGTCTGAGGCACTAACGTCATCAACCTACTGCTAGCATTAGTGTGGTTTAAGCTTCAGCTTATCCCTAGCATTAGCTTTGACTGACAGTTCCTTACAGTTTACTTATTTATTTAGGTTTTTTAAATTTATGTTTGTTTGTAACTTGAGTTTATCTCTCTTTTTTTATTCCTACTTCATCCTGACATTCATCACACTCATGTTTGTGTTTATGTTTGTACTGACTTCCCTCAGGTTTTTTTTAATTTTCCTAATAATTAATAAAGTTATTTGTATAACGCTGAACACTGAAACACCGCGGGCAGGAAATGGAAACTTTATCAGTGGCAAATAAACGGCTAAGCGTTAGCATGCATGCTAATATGTCACTTGCTTCTTTTTTTGATGCTAATGTCAGTTAAGTGTTTATTAATGAAAACAAAATCCAAAACAATATGAAAACGATTTGTGTTTGTCTCTCTGGGAAGCCGTTCAGTCTCTCAGTGGATTATTTATCGTGTAAAGAGACGATAATTTACTGTAACAGTTTTCACATCAACAACAGCCCTGATGACCTGGAGAACATTCCAAGAACAACATTCCAGTCAAATCCACGGAAAGCAACAATGACTCTTAATGTGTGTGTGATGAAGGAAGATGGTGTGTGTGTGTGTGTGTGTGTGTGAGATGAACTCAAGCCTGGATGCTCATGTATAGATGGGAAGCAAAGGATTGTGGGTAGTCAAGCAGCTTCCACAGCGTCCAATCAGCTTACAGAACAGCAGGACCACCAGGACGGATCACACTCCAATAACTCCAGCTGTTTAACTCAACTAACACACACACACACACACTTTAAATGTCTAAAAGCCTGATTAATAATCTTCGATAGTAAACTTATCAGTAAGAAATAAAACACAACTGGCTGAAGTTGATTATTTTCCTCTAACAGCACGTCCCCGAGTGTTTTATTCCTCTCACACCACAGCAGCTTATCGACTATTACATATTTTTATTAAAGAATTACACATCACTTGCCTGCGACCCTGTAGAACAGGATAAAGCAGCTAGAGATAATGAGATGAGATGAGAGATGAGATGAATCACACATCACACTTTTTATCTGTTTATCGTTACAGTTAGTGTTCTGTGGAATGAGTGAGTTCCTGTTCTCACTTCTGTTATAGCAGCGATAAACGCTCACTCCCTCAGGAGTCTCTCTTTATTCTCTCTCAAAGTTAATAAGAAAAAATAATCGCAGCTTCCTGAGAAACTGTAAGGACGTGTAAACTCCTCCTCTGTCCTGAACACGACAGAAACCTTGCAGTTCCAGCTTCACCTCTGGCTGTTACACAGCACTCACACTGGAGACTCCTTCCAGAAATTTCTCCCTAAAGATCAACATTTACAGACATTTTCTAATCTGTTGATTATCAGTTGAGTGTCCGCTGGACACGCCCCTGTCAATGAGCTGCTGTTACTATAGAAACGAGAACATATCAGAGTGAGAGTATTAATATAAACCTGCACTACGGTCAGAGCTGCTGTTAGAGAGAATTAATCAACACCTTCTGACCAATCAGAGTTTAGCAGGTCTCCACTGCTATTAGTCAGTGAGTGTGTGTTTACTTGGTGATGGTAGAGGGCGCTCCAGAGCGGTGAAAGTGGACGATCTGCCATTTTCCGTCACGTCGGTGCCACACGCGAGATTCCTCGGCCTGAGCGGAGCGCGGCGTTCCGTTAGCATCGATGAACTGCGTGATGCGGATGTAGGCGATGCACGCGGCCTCATCGCCAATCAGGTGGATGTGAGGGTTCAGGATGGTGGTGTGTACCGGCTTACTGTTCTTTGACCACACTTACACACACACACACAAACACACACACACACACACACACACACACACACACACACACAGTGTAATTATTGGGGTGTGTGTGTGTGTGTGTGTGTGTTATCATGATGAAGTCATCAGTAACAGTTTTGTGAAACGGTTCTTCAGGGTTTCATTCAGATGCTTCATCATTTTTCACTGAATTTCTGATGGAATGAAGTGAGAATGAACGCGTGTTTCACAGGAAAATCATAAAGATGATGTAAAAGTGATGAAGGAGAAAACACGACAATATCCACAATGACATGTCTGTTTATCACACGTGGACAGAAAGAAAGAAAGAAAGAAAGAAAGAAAGAAAGAAAGAAAGAAAGAAAGAAAGAAAGAAAGAAAGAAAGAAAGAGTTTTCTCCTGCTCAGGGCCATGGTGGCGCATCATGTTTTTGTTAATTAACTACGGAAAATGCTTTGTTTCGTCGTCTGCCCAAACAGCACCTGATGGTAGATGAGATCTGTGTAGATACGACACTGAAACATGTGACTTTCATCCCTTACATCATTATTTATTTAAAAAAAAATCATCTCCATTATCCATGCCATAACTTTTCCACATCAGACCAGTTTAACAACATTTATTGCAATATTAGTTTTTTCCTTTAATTTTTTTTCCGAATTAATTTCTTTATTCTCATTTTTAAAAATGAATTTAAAATAGCTGTACAGAATCGTTTACTGACACCGAAGACCTTTACAATAAAGACTTACAGTTCTCAAAGTAGAAGCGATGGAAGTCGAGTCCCTCCACCAGATTACCCAAAGCTTCAGGCTCAAAGGCCGTTACACTGGGATCACACATCTTCCTACACACACACACACACACACACACACACACACACACACACGGGAGGTGAGTGATAAAATCTTATCAACATGATAATGTTACACAGCGCCGTGGTGTAAAGGGAAATAAATCAACACATCTGTGTTTCTACATGAGACGACGGCCGAGTTTGATCACGATACAGCTCACTGTTCTGAGAAATCAAACATACTGTCAACATTAACGATTGCGAGCGTTAATC
>NC_083580.1:363118-424441 GCF_027579695.1 Neoarius graeffei | reverse complement strand
ACAGACAGACAGACAGGCAGAGAGAGACACACACAGCAGACAGACAGCAGAGAGACACACAGGCAGACCAGAGACAGACAGACAGACGACAGACAGACAGACACAGAGAGACACAGACAGGCAGACAGACAGAGAGAGACACAGACAGGCAGACAGACAGAGACACAGACAGACAGACACAGAGACAGACAGACAGGCAGACACAGACAGGCAGACAGAGAGACACAGACAGAGAGAGACACAGACAGACAGAGAGAGACACAGACAGACAGAGAGAGACACAGACAGACAGAGAGAGACACAGACAGACAGACAGAGAGAGACACAGACAGACAGACAGAGACACAGACAGACAGGCAGAGACACAGACAGACAGGCAGAGAGAGAGAGAGACAGACAGGCAGAGAGAGAGAGAGGCAGAGAGAGAGACAGGCAGAGAGAGAGAGAGACAGGCAGGACAGACAGGTATAGATGAGAGAGGCAGGCAGAGAGAGAGAGGCAGAGAGAGACACAGACAGACAGACAGAAAGAGAGACACAGACAAGCAGGCAGAGACACAGACAGACAGGCAGAGAGAGAGGCAGGCAGAGACAGACAGACAGACAGACAGAGAGAGACAGACAGGCAGACAGAGACAGACAGGCAGGCATAGAGAGAGACACAGACAGGCAGGCATAGAGAGAGAGACACAGACAGGCAGGCATAGAGAGAGAGACACAGACAGGCAGGCATAGAGAGAGAGAGAGAGAGACAGACAGAGACACAGACAGACAGGCAGAGAGAGAGGCAGGCAGAGAGAGACAGACAGACAGACAGGCAGAGAGAGAGAGAGGCAGGCAGAGAGAGACAGACAGGCAGAGAGAGAGAGACAGACAGGCAGACAGACAGGTATAGAGAGAGAGGCAGGCAGAGAGAGGCAGAGAGAGACAGACAGACAGACAGACAGACAGAGAGAGAGAGACAGACAGGCAGAGAGAGAGAGACAGGCAGAGAGAGAGAGACAGGCAGAGAGAGAGAGACAGACAGACAGGCAGAGAGAGAGAGACAGAGGCAGAGAGAGAGAGAGACAGGCAGGCAGGCAGAGAGAGAGACAGACAGATTGGCATAGAGAGAGAACAGACAGGCAGAGAGAGAAACAGACAGGCAGAGAGAGAGAGGCAGGCAGAGAGAGAGAGACAGGCAGAGAGAGAGAGAGAGAGAGAGACAAACAGGCAGAGAGAGAGAGAGACAAACAGGCAGAGAGAGAGAGAGAGACACAGACAGGCAGAGAGAGAGACAGACAGATAGGCATAGAGAGAGACAGACAGATAGGCATAGAGAGAGACAGACAAGGCATAGAGAGAGACAGACAGATAGGCATAGAGAGAGACAGACAGGCAGAGAGAGAGAGGCAGGCAGAGAGAGAGAGAGAGAGGCAGGCAGAGAGAGAGACAGGCAGAGAGAGAGAGAGAGAGAGACAGGCAGAGAGAGAGAGAGAGAGAGAGAGAGAGAAATAGGCAGAGAGAGAGAGAGAGACACAGACAGGCAGAGAGAGAGACAGACAGGCAGGCAGAGAGAGAGAGAGAGAGAGAGAGAGAGAGAGAGAAACAGGCAGAGAGAGAGACAGACAGATAGGCATAGAGAGAGACAGACAGATAGGCATAGAGAGAGACAGACAGGCATAGAGAGAGACAGACAGATAGGCATAGAGAGAGACAGACAGGCAGAGAGAGAGAGGCAGGCAGAGAGAGAGAGAGAGGCAGCAGAGAGAGAGACAGGCAGAGAGAGAGAGAGAGAGAGAGAGAGAGAGAGAGAGAGAGAAACAGGCAGAGAGAGAGAGAGAGACACAGACAGGCAGAGAGAGAGAGACAGACAGGCATAGAGAGAGAGACAGACAGGCATAGAGAGAGAGACAGACAGGCATAGAGAGAGAGACAGACAGGCATAGAGAGAGAGACAGACAGGCATAGAGAGAGAGACAGACAGGCATAGAGAGAGAGACAGACAGGCATAGAGAGAGAGACAGACAGGCATAGAGAGAGAGACAGACAGGCAGAGAGAGAGAGAGGCAGGCAGGCAGAGAGAGAGAGAGAGAGAGAGAGAGAGAGAGAGAGACAGACACAGACAGACAGACAGGCAGGCAGGCAGCATAGAGAGAGACAGACAGACAGAGAGAGAGAGAGACAGGCAGAGAGAGAGAGACAGACAGGCAGAGAGAGAGAGACACAGACAGGCAGAGAGAGAGAGAGACACAGACAGCAGAGAGAGAGACAGACAGATAGGCACAGAGAGAGACAGACAGGCATAGAGAGAGACAGACAGATAGGCATAGAGAGAGACAGACAGGCATAGAGAGAGAGACAGACAGGCAGAGAGAGAGAGAGACAGACAGGCAGAGACAGACAGACAGGCATAGAGAGAGAGACAGACAGGCATAGAGAGAGAGACAGACAGGCATAGAGAGAGAGACAGACAGGCATAGAGAGAGAGACAGACAGGCATAGAGAGAGAGACAGACAGGCAGAGAGAGAGAGAGGCAGGCAGGCAGAGAGAGAGAGAGAGAGGCAGGCAGAGAGAGAGACAGACAGATAGGCATAGAGAGAAACAGACAGATAGGCATAGAGAGAGACAGACAGGCATAGAGAGAGACAGACAGGCATAGAGAGAGAGACAGACAGGCAGAGAGAGACAGACAGGCAGAGAGAGAGAGACAGACAGGCAGAGACAGAGACAGACAGACAGGCATAGAGAGAGAGACAGACAGGCATAGAGAGAGAGGCAGGCAGGCAGAGAGAGAGAGGCAGGCAGGCAGAGAGAGAGAGGCAGGCAGGCAGAGAGAGAGAGAGAGAGAGAGAGAGAGAGACAGGCAGAGAGAGAGACAGACAGATAGGCATAGAGAGAGACAGACAGGCATAGAGAGAGAAACAGACAGATAGGCATAGAGAGAGACAGACAGGCATAGAGAGAGACAGACAGGCATAGAGAGAGAGACAGACAGGCATAGAGAGAGAGACAGACAGGCATAGAGAGAGAGACAGACAGGCATAGAGAGAGAGACAGACAGGCAGAGAGAGAGAGACAGATAGGCATAGAGAGAGAGACAGACAGATAGGCATAGAGAGAGAGACAGACAGGCATAGAGAGAGAGACAGACAGGCATAGAGAGAGAGACAGACAGGCAGAGAGAGAGAGACAGACAGGCAGAGAGAGAGAGACAGACAGGCAGAGAGAGAGACAGACAGGCAGGCAGAGAGAGACAGACAGGCAGGCAGAGAGAGACAGACAGACAGGCAGAGAGAGACAGACAGGCAGGCAGAGAGAGACAGACAGACAGGCAGAGAGAGAGAGACAGAGGCAGAGAGAGAGAGACAGAGGCAGAGAGAGAGAGACAGAGGCAGAGAGAGAGAGAGACAGAGGCAGAGAGAGAGAGACAGGCAGGCAGGCAGGCAGGCAGAGAGACAGACAGATAGGCATAGAGAGAGAGACAGACAGGCAGAGAGAGAGAGACAGACAGGCAGAGAGAGAGAGACAGACAGGCAGAGAGAGAGAGACAGACAGGCAGAGAGAGAGAGACAGACAGGCAGAGAGAGAGACAGACAGGCAGAGAGAGAGACAGACAGGCAGAGAGAGAGACAGACAGGCAGGCAGAGAGAGAGACAGACAGGCAGGCAGAGAGAGAGACAGACAGACAGGCAGAGAGAGAGACAGACAGACAGGCAGAGAGAGAGACACAGACAGGCAGAGAGAGAGACACAGACAGGCAGGGCAGTGAATGAGGTGCTAAAGCAGGAGCTGTAAGCAGTAAAATCACAGTGAAATATTTATTCTCTTATTTTTGTATTAAAGCTCTTCAGTGTTAATGCTGTAACAGGAAAAGGTCATGTGACTGCAAACAACCAATCACACACTTTCCCTTTCACCCAAAATCTGGAAAAACCAATAAGACTGTTGATGTGCGTATCGTTACCATAGAACTCTGGCCTTGGAGAACCCTGTGTTCTCTCTCACACACACACACTCTTCGGCTCAGGGTTAGTGTGTTAATCAGCTGATTAGTGTTTTCATGTTTGTTCGAGCAGAACCAATGGTTTTCCAAGAGCAGAGTGAGGAACCCATGTTCTACAGAGATCAGATTCTGTACCTTCTGTCCCAGGAACAGGCTCTTAGACGAGAGAACGGTGAAGCCATCAGACGGAGAATCAGTGGTGCTGTCTGCACTCACCGCTTTACTACCATCAGCACGCCTCTGTCTCACACACACAGTCATTCCGATTATTAATAATAATAATAATAATAATAATAAAGCAGTAAATATTACTGAATTATTATTTTCAGCAGGAACACCCAACGTGTGTGTGTGTGTGTGTGTGGACACACACCTTCACTCTGGAGGACTTCTTGCCGGGGTTTTTTTTGGCAGTTGGTGTTTTTTTGTTGGTTTTGTTCTTGGCAGGGGGAGGCGACGCCACAACCTCCAGTTTACCTTTAGAGCCTCGTTTCTTGGCAAGCAACTCAGGGTGGATGTTGGGTAAAACTCCTCCTGCAGCGATTGTCACACCTTTCAGCAGCTGCGCGCACGCACACACACAAGAAATATAAGGACAAACACTTTCAATACTGAAGGTCAGAATCTCGTGTGTGCGTGCATCCTGTGTGTTTCAGTTGAACAGTATTATGGATGAGATTTATCGCTCTCTCCCTCTCACACACAGTGTGTACCTGATTGAGCTCCTCATCATTAGCAATGGCCAGCAGGATGTGACGTGGAGTCACTCGACCTTTCTTATTGTCACGAGCTGCGTTACCTGCTAACTCCAAAATTTCAGCTACAAGACGCGTATACACACACACACACACTACTATTAATAAGAACAACAAGAATAAATTCAATAGCAATGATGAAGAAATACATTTTGCACTTTTCACATGTGTGTGTACCTGTGAGGTACTCCAATACTGCAGCGAGGTAAACAGGAGCTCCGACCCCGATGCGGTATTTGGGGAGGTTGTGTTTGATGTACCTCAGCATTCGGCCCACGGGGAAAATCACTCCTGCTCGCACAGACCGAGACGTCTTTGTCAACTTCTTCTTCCCACCACGACTCGACATCGTAATGCAACGTGATGATCTATATATTATACACACACACATTATTTATATATATAAAATGTGTATATATAAAATGTGTGTGTATAAAGTGTGTATATACACACATTTTATTTATATAAATAGTGTATATATATATAAATATATATATATATATATATATATATAAATAAAAAAATTTATTTATTTATATTACACACACTATATACACTATATATATATATATATACACACACACACACACACACAGTAAACATTATGAGATCAGTATCCATGTAAACCTCTCATTATTGTTTCTTACAGTCAGTGATGTATTCTAAATCTACATTTATAAATATAAATCATTAAATAACTTTACACTAATGATACAACTGGTTTATTTTACTAATTTATTTATTAATAGATAATAATAATAATAATAATGTGATGCAGCTGAAATACAGATGTGTGTGTTGGGGGTGTTATGGATCAGGCGCATGCGCGGCTCAGATACTTAAAATAATCGGTTCAGTTTTCACATCGATATTAACAACAATTTTATTTAAAATAAGGAAACAAAACATAGGAGCGGAGCGGAAAGCGGAAGTCCTCTCGCGTTTAAAACCGGAAACGCCCCTGTCACTTCTGCTGCCATTACAACATTTACTTCACAAACAAAACCATAAACACGCAGGCGGTTAAAAGGACAGCGCGCGCGAGTAATGCATCAGTCGGAGTCGCTGCTGAATGTAAAGAGTCCGATTCGGAGATCAGACGGTCGGAGTACTCACGCGCACGCGCGCACAGGCAGAGAAACTGACAGCACCGACACAGGAACAAGTCTGAGCAATGTCTTCCACTCCCACAATGCACCGCGCATCAAGCCACTACAGCCCACTTCCGGGTAAACAGGAAGAGCGGGAGCTTTGATCAGAAGCAGAATATTTTTATTTATTAAAGTAAAAGTTTTGTTTGTTATTTCTCTTCTTCTCCCTTACAGCTGAACTGAAATCATTAGAACATTTTTTTCCTGTGTTTCTGATCAGATTTACACTTGGCGTCAGTCATCATCATTATCTTCATCATCATCTTCATCATTATCATCACTTCATCATCACTGTCATCATCATAATTATCTTTATCACTTCATCATCATCATCATCATCATGTGAGCTTGGTATTAGTAGTAAACTTATGTGTAGACATATGGATACACATATATAATTAATTATATGATTAGTCATAGAGAATTTATATCTGAATAGTTGAAGTAATTATTAATATACAGTGTATGTATTAGGGTGCCACTGAGTCTAATGGCCAAAAAATTTTTTCAATGTTTTCCAGGTCCCACCCTCTCATTTTGTTCCTTTTATGAAGCATAGTAATTACTCCAAGTTTCATACAAATATATGCATATTTTTTGGTAGCTCAATGGGCTGAAATGTTTTCATAGAGTAACTATTCAGTAGCTGTTGCATGCGTGTATTAACACTCTTATTATATATTGAGATAAAACCTTATTTAGTTTAACTGTTTGATCACATTATATAAATCACTAAGTGTGTGCTCTATCCACTTATCTGTTGATGTTAATATTCTTGCTTAGATTTGTTTTTCTTTGGAATAAACACAGTGGCGCCTTCATGACATGTCATCCGTGACTGAGATTTATATTGTTCTGTTAGCATTCTTTGACTCTGCAGTGTCAGCTGAGGTGAAGTCAGCCATGGTGAAAGCCCTTGACAAGAAAACAACATGTCATCCTCGACGCATTGCCTTCAACCCCACAGTACCTCAGAAGCAGTTGTTTGACTTTGTATCACAACACACCAAGCAGCTTTTCACAGCCTTTAACATACCACAGAAATTCCTCATGAACAGTCCAGATACATGGAGCAATGACAATGATTACATTGTTGGCCAACAGAAAGTGAGAAGTCTGAAAGTCGTCAACGATGCAGCTGTGCGAGGGGTGGCCTTGATTCAGGCGTTCAATGGAGTCCTGACCAATCAAGAAGAACAAAAACAGTTCTTGTTGCAAGTCGTGGAGAAACACCGCCATGACTTTCCAAACAGTAACAAATCCACCTTGACTGCACTCACTGCAGCTGCTGTTGACAACTAAATTGCGGACAGCTAATTTACACTGTGACATTTTGGTCAGGGCGGCACGGTGGTGTAGTGGTTAGCACTGTCGCCTCACAGCAAGAAGGTCCTGGGTTCGAGCCCCGGGGCCGGCGAGGGCCTTTCTGTGTGGAGTTTGCATGTTCTCCCCGTGTCCGCGTGGGTTTCCTCCGGGTGCTCCGGTTTCCCCCACAGTCCAAAGACATGCAGGTTAGGTTAACTGGTGACTCTAAATTGAGCGTAGGTGTGAATGTGAGTGTGAATGGTTGTCTGTGTCTATGTGTCAGCCCTGTGATGACCTGGCGACTTGTCCAGGGTGAACCCCGCCTTTCGCCCGTAGTCAGCTGGGATAGGCTCCCAGCTGGGATAGGTTCTTCTAATAATAAGTCTAAGTTAGTAAAAGTCAGACAAAAAAAGTCAGACAAGTTGGTTACAATCTAACGTCTGGTCTGGTGATCTAACCCTGTCATAGGGTCGTCTTGCTGCCGTCCAAAATAGTCCGCCATTCGTCCCTGGTGACCATCGCGACAGGCGATCCCAACTTTATCTTGATGATTTTCTGATATTTTTCTTCGTCGTTTGGCTTTTGCCATTTCCACCAATGGAACTTCGTTTCATTATCTCATTCAAGAGAACATAAAGTTAAAGCCGAGCAGGCGAGAAATGTAGACGAAATGCAGACGCAAAAAACAAACAAAATGGTTGAGTGTCGCAGGTTTTCTCGTTCCCTCACGCGTATCATTAATAGCGCCATCTGTATGCTTTATCGGTAACTGCTCAGACATTGGGTGGCTCAATGTGACCCCGCGGCGGGGACCGAATTCCGCTCCATTCATCTGCGCGCGCAGGCCTCCGGCATTCACTCCAATCCCCCTGTGACGCTGACCGGTGTACCAACCGGGGAATTGGCATATACCACGGGGTACACACTCGAGTCCACCCATACAGTGTCAGACACACGAAAAGCAGAAAGTCAACTATTAATTTTCCTCAACATAAACGGATCAAGTTCAGGGCCGGAGCAGCATTTTAAAATCACCGAGGTCCGTGATGTGCAAAGCGCGCACCCAAAAATGTTCGCCATATTTACATGAGAGGGGTGAATTACACGTCACACAAGAGATCTATTCCTGAAATTACTGTTAATGGTGTTTGAACTGAATATCGTCAGGTTTGAAAACAAAAAATCATGTATGTGGCAAGAGTAAGAATAATTTAAGCTTGTTTAATGGTTTGATCTAGCCCAAGCAATGAGGACAAAACTGCACTGCTTCGGAAATGTAAATTTAACAGCTTGATGAAAGCGCGCTGATGGTTACCATGGAAACCCCACGTCTCCTGCACTGCATTCCTCCGCCGAGTCGCACGCTCATTCGCTTTTGTGTTCTTGGTCTCAGAACCGTGCGCACCAAACACACACAGAAGACAGAATCAGCGTTTAACATAATTAACAATGCACTTTTTACGGAGACATTTTAATGCTATTCTTTATTTTTTTATTCAGTGGAATATTTAGCCTACAAATGTCTTTTCGGCTCTTAAAAATGACCGAGGTCCAGACGGCGGGGGCCTCAGAGCTGGCTACGGCCATGATCAAATTATATATTTTTTAACTAATCATACATAGTAAGGGCGGGCAGGAGATTTTTATGTTGTCAGCGGGAGGTCGGGGGGATTTTCTAAATGTTCCCTAAAGCGGGAGATCTCCCGCCCATGGCGGGAGAGTTGGAGCCTCTGGAGTTGCTTAGAGGAGCCCATGGCTGTTGATTTTAGGGACAAGTTTGAGGAGTCAGAGAATATATACAGCTTTGAAATCTGCATCATCTGACCTTTCCTAACGAAGAATTTGAACAAGCCACAGCTCAATAAGCTAATTAAGGTCTGGAACCTTGGTAAAAGTTACCTGAGAACTCAAATGTATTGGGGTGCCCAAACTTTCGCATGGTGTTCCGTTTCTTTTTTCACTCTCCAATTGTACAAAACAAAAATAATACGCAAATCTTGCAGAAAACGCTGAAAAGAAATGTCTCGTCTTTACCTTTATGCCTTTTGGTGATCAGTTCATCTTCTGCTCACTTACAGTGGGGCAAAAAAGTATTTAGTCAGCCACCAATTGTGCAAGTTCTCCCGCTTAAAAAGATGAGAGAGGCCTGTAATTTTCATCATAGGTACACTTCAACTATGAGAGACAGAATGGGGGAAAGAATCCAGGAAATCACATTGTAGGATTTTTAATGAATTAATTGGTAAATTCCTCGGTAAAATAAGTATTTGGTCACCTACAAACAAGCAAGATTTCTGGCTCTCACAGACCTGTAACTTCTTCTTTAAGAGGCTCCTCTATCCTCCACTCGTTACCTGTATTAATGGCACCTGTTTGAACTCGTTATCAGTATAAAAGACACCTGTCCACAACCTCAAACAGTCACACTCCAAACTCCACTATGGCCAAAACCAAAGAGCTGTCAAAGGACACCAGAAACAAAATTGTAGACCTGCACCAGGCTGGGAAGACTGAATCTGCAATAGGTAAGCAGCTTGGTGTGAAGAAATCAACTGTGGGAGCAATTATTAGAAAATGAAAGACATACAAGACCACTGATAATCTCCCTCGATCTGGGACTCCACGCAAGCTCTCACCCCGTGGGGTCAAAATTATTACAAGAACGGTGAGCAAAAATCCCAGAACCACACGGGGGGACCTAGTGAATGACCTGCAGAGAGCTGGGACCAAAGTAACAAAGGCTACCATCAGTAACACACTACGCCGCCAGGGACTCAAATCCTGCAGTGCCAGACGTGTCCCCCTGCTTAAGCCAGTACATGTCCAGGCCCGGCTGAAGTTTGCTAGAGAGCATTTGGATGATCCAGAAGAGGATTGGGAGAATGTCATATGGTCAGATGAAACCAAAATAGAACTTTTTGGTAAAAACTCAACTTGTCGTGTTTGGAGGAGAAAGAATGCTGAGTTGCATCCAAAGAACACCATATCTACTGTGAAGCATGGGGGTGGAAACATCATGCTTTGGGGCTGTTTTTCTGCAAAGGGACCAGGACGACTGATCCGTGTAAAGGAAAGAATGAATGGGGCCATGTATCGTGAGATTTTGAGTGAAAACCTCCTTCCATCAGCAAGGGCATTGAAGATGAAATGTGGCTGGGTCTTTCAGCATGACAATGATCCCAAACACACCGCCCGGGCAACGAAATAGTGGCTTCGTAAGAAGCATTTCAAGGTCCTGGAGTGGCCTAGCCAGTCTCCAGATCTCAACCCCATAGAAAATCTCTGGAGGGAGTTGAAAGTCCATGTTGCCCAGCAACAGCCCCAAAACATCACTGCTCTAGAGGAGATCTGCATGGAGGAATGGGCCAAAATACCAGCAACAGTGTGTGAAAACCTTGTGAAGACTTACAGAAAACATTTGACCTCTGCCATTGGCAACAAAGGGTATATAACAAAGTATTGAGATGAACTTTTGTTATTGACCAAATACTTATTTTCCACCATAATTTGCAAATACATTCTTTAAAAATCAGACAATGTGATTTTCTGGATTTTTTTTCTCATTCTGTCTCTCATAGTTGAAGTGTACCTATGATGAAAATTACAGGCCTCTCTCATCTTTTTAAGTGGGAGAACTTGCACAATTGGTGACTGACTAAATATTTTTTTGCCCCACTGTAAGGGCCTCTGCATGCTCTTGCGACAAGGCTTTCGCAGATAGCTTTTTGCAAACAGTTGTAATTTATCATTGAGCTGGGAGTAATAGGCGTGCGCGATGTTATTCACCGCCACAACGCAAGGGGGCGCAAAGTTGCAAAATCGCTAGGAGTAGTTGGTGGGTGTGGTTAGTGGAGTGTTTATCCTCCGGTTACTTATAATGACTAGAACTGGAGTCGTATAGATGTACGTACTTCCTCACTTCCTCGATCAACCGCTTTTCGTGCTGCTCCATCTTCGCTCGTGTCTTAAAAATGGCGGTAGTGAAAACAAACCAAACCGGGAAAGTAGGGAAGCGGAAGTGCGTGTACAGCGGATGTAGAGTGGACCAATCAGAGCCCTCTTGTCTGCGACGCTGTCTGCAAGGCTTCTGCGGTGGTCACAATTTTTGGGAGGTGCGCGCAGAGCGTCTGCGAAGGGGGGGGCTACGCAGACACCATCTGCGACGCCATCTGCAAGGACTGCGTTGTCAGCATAAATTGGCCTTAACTATTCACAGTAACAGACATTTTCAGTAAGGGTGCCCAAACTTTTGCATGCCACTGTATATATATATATATATATATATATATATATATGTGTGTGTGTGTGTGTGTGTGTGTATATATATATATATATAAAGAAGCTAGATAATCAATTTATATTGACTTACGAATTTGGGTGGGATTAAATAAGTCTTTACTTCAGCCCACTCCTTTTCGGACAAGTAAACTGCTTAGTGCGTCCTTGTTTGTATTTTTGTTTTGTTTTCTTTTGTTTTGATTTTGATATTATATTATTATTACCTATATTATTTATGGTTTATTTTCTAATTTAGTGGCTTTTTACGTGTTCTTGTTGCAAATGCTGTTTTGCTTTTCTTGTTTTCTGTTTAGTTATTCATTGTTTGTTTACATGTTCGAAATAAACTATCATCATCATCATCACGTCATCATCATTTCATCATCATTTCATCATCATCTTCATCATCTTCTTCATCTTCATCATCATATCCATCTTCATCATCATATTCATCATCACTTCATCATCATCATCATCATCATCTTCTTCTTCTTTTTCACTTCTCTTCCATACGTGATAAGATATGATTGATTATTTATTTATTATGAGCTCAGCAGTGTGGAGTTTAAGGCTCTCAGGCAGTGCTGGGATTCAAACTCACAACCTTCCTCTCACCAATTCAGAACATTAAACACATTATAAAACACCAGACTAAGGATTTTTTCACTGTTTAATCAAATCCTCATGGACATAATCTGAAAATCCAGTGAGTATTTCATGGAGAAAACATAATTACACACATCACTCCTGAGACACCAGAGATTCTGAACCTCTGCTGCTCTCAGACCTGCTCGATCCATCCTGATGCCCTACTTCTGGCTGAGGTTCTCATCACATCGCTCCTGTGGAGGACGGCCCCATATGGACAGTCTAAAGTCACACTTAGAAGACACTCTGGACTCGTACAGTTCTGCTCCGATGGTTTTGGACGACAATCACCATGATAACTTTAGGACTGCAGTCGTCATGAACAGTTTTACACTCAAGTCTCCATCAATGAACAGTTTATAACTTCAACAAAACAGACTTCCTGTTAAACTGTAATGAGTTTCCTGTTTTCACAGTTGTACTTTGTGACTCTATAGGACACAGTTATAGAAGCGAGTGATTTATAATCACTCTGTCTGTAATCACCCAGACGAGGATGGGTTCCCTTTAGAGTCTGGTTCCTCTCAAGATTTCTTCCTCGTGTCGTCTGAGGGAGTTTTTCCTCAACACCATCATCTCAGACTTCATCATTAGGGATAAATACATTTATTTAAAATGTATAATTTTCTGTAAAGCTGCTTTGTGATAATGTCTGTTGTTAAATGTGATATAAAGAGCAATAAAAAGCAATATTTAATGCTGCAGAAAAGCATGATTTCCTTTTCATGTCTTTAATGATGATGATGATGAAGACCACAATGATCCACAGTTTCACCTGCAGGTTCTGTGAGGATAAGTGGTTCATCTCAGAGTCTCTTTCTCTGAGAACCAAACCCTGTACTGCACCATCCTGGGTTACCACACATCAGGAACTGGAGAACTGCATTGTCATAGAACACCACAACACAACCACCACCCAAAACCCATCCAGGAACCTCACGTTTCTGTTCCAGCAGCTGTGCAGGATCAATGCTGTACGCAGATAAAACATCTGATATATCTATGTTTTTAAATCTATATCTCACAGGGCTCCAAGTAGAACCCCTTTAAGAAGTTTAGAGTGTTTTATGAAGTATATAAGAACACTAGATGTCACTAAAGGACTGACGGAGAACCGTGTTGATGGTGTTGTTCTTCAGCTGGTCTGGACTTCTTCAGAATCACTTTTATTGCCAGGTATGTAAACACACACGAGGAATTTGACTCCGGTTTCACTTAGCTCCTTCGTTTACACGTAACTGGGTATTTATGAAAACGGGTATCTTCTCCTCCCTGTACTAGAAAATAATTCCTGTTTACACAATGCTCAAAAACAGCCAGGAAAGGCTGCCAAAAACATGTCAAACAAATAGAAAGCCAACCAGAGATCTGAAAGCCAAGGAGGAGAGACCATCAGATCACAATGCTAAAAATCCGTTTCCCACTGTTTACACGCAGGCATGAAAACGGAGTTTTCACAAATCTCCACTTTGCCCGGAGTTTTCGAAAGCAGACGTTTTCAGTGACTGAAACCTCCGTTTACGTGTAAATGATGGGTGCAACCGCATAAATAAATATCCGTTTTTATAGATACCTGGCTACATGTAAACGGGGTCTTAGTACAAACAGATAAAAAAAAGCGTAGACAAAAAAACAAAAAGCTATGTACATGTAGAAGGGTAAATATATGTATAGACAAAGATATATATATTTTAATCTTTTGGTGCAAAATAGTGCATAGTGCAAAGATGACTTAGTAAATATAAATATACAGTGCACACAGAATGATGGTATGAGCGTGCAGATATTTCACAGTTGATGTTGCTGATATTTGGGTCCGGTTTTAGCTGCCCATCACAGAGACAACCTGAGGGGAAAAAACTGTTCTTGTGTTTGGTTGTTTTTGGCGTACAGTGATCTGTAGCGTCTCCCAGAGGGGAGAAGTTTAAGCAGTTTGTGACCAGGGTGTGACGGGTCTGCAGAGATGTTACCTGCCCCGTTTCCTGACTCTGGACAGGTACAGGTCTTGGATGGAGGGCAGGCTGACACCAATAATTTTCTCTGCAGACCTTATTCTCCGTTGCAGTCTGTTCTTGTCCTGTTTGGTGGACCGATCCAAACCCAACAGTGATGGAAGAGCAGAGAACAGACTGAATGATGGCAGAGTGGAATTGTGTCAGCAGCTCCTTAGACAGGTTGAGCTTCCTGAGCTGGCGCAGAAAGTACAACCTCTGCTGGGCCTTTTTGATGATGGTGACTGTGTTGGTCTCCCACTTCAGGTCCGGGAGATTGTGGAGCCCAGAAACCTGAAGCTCTCAACAGCAGTCATGATGTTGTTGGTGATGGTGATGGGCGGCAGGGTGGGGTGGGGGTGGGGGTGGGGCTCCTCCTAAAGTTCTTTTGATGTAAAATCATTAAAATGTACGCAAGAGAAAATGAACCTGTGTGTTTGTGATATTAACTTCTGCTAAGATGTTATTAATTTATTATAAGTATGTTGTAAGGCGTATTCTTAAAGCTGAACGGTTGTATTTTGTGTTTAATTATTCTCTCTAATCCTGTTGCTGATTTTTCTGTTGTGTGAACTGTCTTATACACTGTGGACTTATTTTTGTTTAAAACATTTCTATGTATCTGTACATCCACATACATTTCTCTAAATTTATATACATTTATCACCACACAGTCCGACCTGCTATCTCCAGACATTTATGACGCCCGTAACCCAGTGAAATGTCTTTAATATTAAAAGTGAGTTATAGCTGATGTTTCTCAGCACAGTCGCAGTTCAACACTGGCGTACAGGTGAATATGGACCTTTCCAAGATGGCGGGCGCGATGACGTATCATGCTAACTGCACACAGCTGCTGATATTCATATAACTAAAACAGCTATAACACTATATATTCTCTGTGATACACCTGTATTATCGGTATTTACTGCAGCGAAGACGTTATGAGTCCACCTGCCGTCACCTGACCATGAATGGACCAATGAGAGAGCAGCATGACGTCACGCAGCTAGCAAGACTTCGGAAAACAAGAGAGAGAGAGAGAGAGAGAGAGACTGCAGCGGACACTACTGTAAGTTTAAACATTTATTATTTACTAATTTACTAATTTAAATAAAGTTCATAGTATTGGAATCATTTATAAAGTGTGTGTGCAGTGTGTTTTATCTGCTTATAGAACTCTCTCTCTCTCTCTCTCTCTCTCTCATTATAAATGTTTTCTCAGTTAAATCACATTGTTAGTGTAGATCATGAGCACGTCAGTAATTTATAATATATTTAAGATTATATTTATAACAGCTGATGTTAAGGCCATGAGATCTTCCTCTTCAATCATCATCATCATCATCATCATCATCATCCAGGATGAAGAGTATGCCGGTGAGTCTCAGCTCTAATCTGAACACTCATAAAGAGGTTATAACGGGTAATAGGAGACATGTTGTGTCCCTATTCACAGCCATAGTGGACGGTGTGCATTTGTCGCTGAGGTCAGTGGACATGTCGGATTTTAGAGATTTATGAAATAACTCGTAAATATTAATCATGTCATTCTGTTCAGTATATAGAATAATACTTTAAACATGTTATTATCAGGAGTGTGTTTAAGCCTCGTCCGTGTGTGTGTGTGTGTGTGTGTGTGTGTGTGTGTGTAGGACAGCAGAGGTGGACTGTGGGATTCAGTGAAAAAAGCAGCGTTTGTTATTGGATCAGGACTTTTCTTTCTGGTGGCCTTCAGGAACTCAGTGACATGGTGAAGGAAGTTTCCTCTGCAACACATTCACTCATCTAACAACCACATATTGCTGTGTACACTGTAAACCCGAATAAGTTGAGTTTATTTAAAAAAATTGAGGAAAGTGGTTGCCTTAAAAAAATAAGTAATTATTAATGATTGAATTGAGTACCTTAAACTTACCAGAAGATTGTAAGTTTAAGGTACTCAATTCAATCATTAATAATTACTTATTTTTTTTAAGGCAACCACTTTCCTCAATTTTTTTAAGTAAACTCAACTTATTCAGGTTTACAGTGTATCTTGGTGTGTGTGGTGTGTGTGTGTTTCAGGCATCTTCAGATGTTTTGGGGAGCATCAGGAGATTTCTGGCAGACACAGTGGACTAGACTTTATTTAGCGTTTGATGGAAATGAGGCGTCTCTGTTCTTAATCGGTAAGAATCTCACTCTAATGTCTCACTCTTTTTACTAAAGCATACACACTTCACCTTTAATCTTCCAATAAGTAGGACACAACAGTGTGTCTGTGTGTGTGTGTGTGTGTGTGTGTGTGTGTGTGTGTGTGTGTGTGTGTTTGAAGCCAGCAATTGATTCTGAGTTCAGGGAAATAAACAGCCTTTATCATGATGCGGTTCAGGGTCAAAGTTCACAGTGTGATGGTGTTGTGTCCTAATTACTAACAGCAGGGTGAATATCGGTCAGGAGCAGCAGTGGCAGTCAGTAAAGAGAGCAGTAAAGTTCATCAGAATAACAGGAAAGGGAAAAAACACACCGACATATTACTGTGAACATTTATAATAATAATAATAATAATAATAATAGTTTATAAACAGTAGAGTTGATGGAGAGAGTAGAGTTGATATAGAGTTGATATAGAGTGTAGAGTTGATATAGAGACTAGAGTTGATATAGAGTTGATATAGAGTGTAGAGTTGATATAGCATTAACATAGAGAGTAGAGTTGATATAGAGTGTAAAGTTGATATAGAGACTAGAGTTGCATATAGAGTTGATATAGAGTGTAGAGTTGATATAGAGTTGATATAGAGTGTAGAAAGAGTATGAGGTGATGCAACTGAAACTCTTTAATTTGTTCTGTTCATATTACACACAGGTTAGTGATGAAAAATAAGAGTGTAATTTCACATTCTGACCCTGTGTGTGTGCGTGTGTGTGTGTGTGTGTGCATGCATGTGTGTGTGTGCATGCGTGTGTGTGTGTGCGTGTGTGTTGTGTGCATGCGTGTGTGTGTGTGTGTGTGTGTGTGCATGCATGTGTGTGTGTGCATGCGTGTGTGCGTGTGTGTGTGCATGCGTGTGTGTGTGCGTGTGTGCATGCATGTGTGTGCGTGCGTGTGTGTGTGTGTCTGTGTGTGTGCATGCGTGTGTGTGCGTGTGTGTGTGTGTGTGTGTGTGTTGTGTGCATGCATGTGTGTGTGTGCATGCGTGTGTGCGTGTGTGTGTGCATGCGTGTGTGTGTGCGTGTGTGCATGCATGTGTGTGCGTGCGTGTGTGTGTGTGTCTGTGTGTGTGCATGCGTGTGTGTGTGTGTGTGTGCGTGCGTGTATGTGTGTATGCATGCGTGCGTGCGTGTGTGTGTGCATGCGTGTGTGTGCATGCGTGTGTGTGCATGCGTGTGTGCGTGTGTGTGTGCGTGTGTGTGTGTGTGTGTGTGTGAGAACAGGAATGATGCTCGTGCCAACGTTCTGCTTCTGGGTGTTTAACAGTTTCTTGATGATTGTGGATATGAGGGGAAAACCTGCGTTCATCACGCCGCTACAAAATTCAGCAGGACAAAAACAACCCGGTATTTACATTGATCACCTACACACACACACACACGCGTGAACACACACACACACACACACACACACACACACACATATGCACACACGTACCACACACACGTACACACACACACACGCGCGCGTGCACACACACGTATGCACACACGCACACACACACGCGCGCACACACGCGCGCGCACATACACACGTGCACGCACACACACACATGCACGCACACATGCACGCACACACACGCACACACATGCACACACACACGCACACACACGCGCGCACACACATGCACACACATGCACACACACACGCACACACGCGCGCGCACACGCACGCACACGCGCACGCACACACGCGCACACACACAACGTGTACGTACACACACACACACACACAAACAAATATCTTCTCATTACACTGTATCATCTTACACTCAGACACACACACACACACACACACACACACACACATCAGTGTGGTGTCATCTCACTCTCTCTCTCTCTCACACACACACACACACACACACACACACACACACACACACACACAGAAAACAAGTCTGTGTTCTCATTACACTGATTATCTCACACTCTCGCTCTTATACACACACACACACAGACATAACGACTGACTGCAGTGCTTCAGAACTTACACACCGCCGTCTGACAGTTTGATGTAACCACAAGATATAACACTCAAACACACTATGGAATGTCATTCAGTGACAAAATTAGGTGTATGTGTGTGTACAAATTATCAGTTTGTTTCTGCTGAATCTTCAGTGCTGCACAGATCTCATCTCATCTCATTATCTGTAGCCGCTTTATCCTGATTCTACAGGGTCACAGGCGAGCTGGAGCCTATCCCAGCTGACTACGGGCGAAAGGCGGGGTTCACCCTGGACAAGTCGCCAGGTCATCACAGGGCTGACACATAGACACAGACAACCATTCACACTCACACCTACGCTCAATTTAGAGTCACCAGTTAACCTAACCTGCATGTCTTTGGACTGTGGGGGAAACCGGAGCACCCGGAGGAAACCCACGCGGACACGGGGAGAACATGCAACTCCGCACAGAAAGGCCCTCGCCGGCCACGGGGCTCGAACCCAGGACCTTCTTGCTGTGAGGCGACAGCGCTAAACCACTACACCACCGTGCCGCCCAAATAAACTCTGTTATTACTGATCACTGTGTTATCACATCAAACCCCCCCCCCACCCCCCCCCCCCACACACACACACACACACACACTCTCACACACAGTCAGGAATAAAGTTTAGATTTGTGCAGTTTTCCATCCGTACATTATCTACACCTGGAGAAAACCCACACAAACACAAGGAGAACGAACTCCACACAGAAAGACCCCAGTCCACTGAGAGACTCGAACCCAGAACCTTCTTGCTGTGAGGTAGCAGTGATAACCACTGCCCCACCCTGCCACGCCCTGTGCAGATGTTGATACAGATAAACAGATTTAATGATTACAAACTCATTTCATCTGCCGCTCAGATTTCACCACAACAAGAAACAGTGTGTGTGTGTGTGAGAGAGAGAGAGAGAGAGAGAGAGAGAGAGAGAATAACACAGTCTATGCTGGTTACAGGTGGAGGTGGAGCGTGTGTGGAAGGTGGTGAAAGTGGTTCTGTGTAATCAGTTGTTCTTGTCGGTTCCTCTGGTGCTTCTCACCTATGCTGTGATGTCGTGGCGTGGAGAACCCTGCGCTCCTCAACTGCCACACCTTCCACTGGGTTCTACTGGAGCTGGCTGTGTGTGGTCTGCTGGAGGAAGTGCTGTTCTACTACTCACACAGGTGTCTCTCTCTCTCACACACACACACACACACACACACACACACACACACACACACACACACACACACAGTGTTTATCTCGTATGGTGTAGGAGAGAAATAAGCATACACTGAGAGCTCTGATGTAATAAATAATCACCATACATGCCAACCCCTTTGGGCGTCCACCTGTAGTATCAGAGGAAGAAATCCATAAAATCAACATAAAATCCTTACAGCCTTCGAATCGCACCAAACTTTTATTTTGATGTACATTTGTACAATACACATTTACTGCTATCCTATTGTTCACAGGGTAGGCTGCTCCCACTGCAAAGGAAAATACTTTTTACAGACCTCATGGAAAAACACTCAAACTCCACTGTCCGTGCCCTGTCAGTCAAAGTGTCGGCTGCTCCCATTTCAACGGGAGCAGCCCATTGAATCAATACAAATTCGCGGCAACAGTTCTGTCAGGTGGTCCGCAACGGCTAGCGGCAAATTGTGCTGAGCAATAAAATTACAGATCGTAACTTCTGCTCTTATTACCACTTGTTGGTTGATCATCGGTCTTAGGCTTTGCAAACATCGTCATTTGCGTCTGATTCTGTTTCTGGTGCAAATTTCGCTGATGTAGTTTGGACCTCATGTGTTCCCTCATGTCGTAAACTCCAGACGCCGCAACTTTTATATCTCACACACAGAACAATGACACCATTAAATGTCTCCTTCCATTCAGGAAGATACTGCCCGCCGTATCTCATTTTCTTTCTCGGTGTTCCCATTCTTTCACTCAGCAGACGCTATTCAAAATCTCTCAGGTGTAAACAATGTCGCTCTGCACAATGAGAAAATTGTTCGAACAATGGACCGTTTGGCCGCGTTTAAATGCAGATCGTGCGCATGACCTGAACGAGCGAAGTCCTCGCAGTCGCGATACTGCACGAGGCTTGAGGAATAAACATCCGGTTTCACATAGTCTGGGTTATCTGCCCCTGCATACACGCTGTTCTTTGTCTATAAATCGAGCTTTTGTATGTTTTGCGACGATCAGCTGACGATGTTCAAGTAAGATACACAAAATAAATTTAGGTCAGAAAATACTGAAAATCCGTAAGACTTTGTTTATACGCCCTTGAATGAGCTAAAATCCGTATAATTTCCGGACAATCCGTATAGGTTGACATGTATGAATCACTAACATATTATAGACCAACAGGAAGTCACTGACCAATTCCTCTTCCTCTTCCTGTTCCACAGGCTGTTCCACCATCCATTCTTCTACAAACGCATCCATAAGATCCATCACGAGTGGACAGCACCCATTGGAGTTGTGTCTCTGTACGCTCATCCCGTGGAGCATGTGGTGTGTGTGACGTTCTTTACAACAAGCTTTAGTATAAATACACAGGTGATTACAGGAATTTGAGCGTTCTGATTGGTCGAGAGATACGGACTATTTTTCGATAATCACCTCGAGCGACTCGGTAAAATGGCTCCAATCACTTCGTCACCGTAAGTGAGAAAGAATTACAGATGAAAGAAAGTGCTGTCCTAAAAGCACTAAAGATGCTCTGCAGTTTGATCTAAAACTATTCAGAGGTAAGGAGGATTGGGATTTATTTTATCGATTTCAGAACAAAGCGTTTTTTGTGACTCGGCGTAGATCAGTGGCAAGTCTGCGCTGCAAAGTTATTGCATTACATGAAGCTTATGATGTTTGAAATAAATTATTTTTATTCAGATTTTTAAAAATAATCACCTGTGTATTTATACTAAAACAATTATCTGCCTCAGACTCAGTGAATATCGGTGATTATTATAACCTCGACTTCACCTCGCTTATTACTCACCGAGTCTTCACTTCACCTTCAGTGAATAACTGTGAATTATAGCAGGCTTTATAACACTGCTGTGTGGTTTCCTGTAGTAGTGTAGGAGTGTGTGTATCATAACATTTAATATATAAATATATAAAGTTAGCTTTTATTACACTGCTGTACTTTCTTATAAATGTCAACATAAAGGTGTCATTAATCATCTGCATTTATTAAATATCAATAATAGAATTCACATTAATGCTGTGATTTGTAATCTTATATTGACATGAGTCTTTATTATGCTAACACACACACACACACACACACACACACACACCACATTTCCAACAATGGTGTATAAAGAGTGAATTCATTAAGAACTTCAGTGCATTCTGTAGGTACGGTTGAGGTCAGAAGTTTACATACAGGGCCCTGAGTGTGATGGTACTGTTGGGTTTCACTACTGATGTTTTTCCTGAGGCAGAATGATCACAACATCCATCTTTCATTGAAAAAAAAACAAGAATTTGGTGCTACAAGTTTTAATTTATTTAGGGTTTCTGAAATCAACACGGGGTCAAAAATTAAATGTACATGGTTTTTTCTTATTAAAGATGGATGTTGTGATCATTCTGCCTCAGAAAAACATCAGTTCAGAGAAATCAGTGAAACCCAACAGTACCATCACACTCAGGGCCCTGACGAACGTCTGTAAACCTCTGACCTCAGCTCTATCAGAGCATATATGATGATTTTTGTTGCATCATTACGATGTGTGTGTGTGTGTGTGTGTGTGTGTGTGTGTGTGTGTGTGTGTGTGTGTGTGTGTGTGACTGCTGCAGTTCTCCAACATGCTGCCGGCTCTAATAGGTCCAGTTCTGCTGGGTTCTCATCTGACCACCACGTCTTTGTGGTTCAGCGTGGCTGTGATCGTCACCTCCATCTCACACTGCGGTTATCACCTGCCCCTGCTGCCCTCACCCGAGTTCCACGACTTCCACCACCTCAAGTAACACCTCAGATCATCTCTCAATTTTATGCCTTTAATCCCGAGTAATCAGGGTGCACAAACTTTTACAATGAACCAAACAGTAAATAAACATGAAAACTGGGACAATATTAAAAATAATGATTAAATTTACAACTAATGTTAAAATAAAATTATTAATAATGCAATAATTTTCCATGTTCAGGTTTAATCAGTGTTACCGGGGTTCTGGGAGTTCTGGACCGGCTTCACGGTACCGATGATAAATTCCGGCAAAACCAAAGAATATGAGCGACATACACTCCTGCTGAGTCTGACACCACTCACCAAGAGCATCCCGGACACGCCCCAAACAAGAGTGACGTCATCACTACCCCAGACACACCCCAAGAGAGAAGAGTGACATCATCATCAGCCCAGACACACCCCAAAAAACAGGAGTGACGTCATCACCAGCCCAGACACACCCCAAAAAATTGTTGATGTATCCGAATTTTATCGGATTTTGCTTTTGTTTGGATTGTAACTGATGATTATAATCTGAGAATGATTTTTGTTTCGCTGTTTTGTCTCCAATGCACCTACAGTGACTTCCCCTAATCACTCCAGAGTGTACATTACACACTAAGAATTCTTCAGAATCACGGTCCTAATCTGAATCCGGTATTGAAAATAAATATTGAAATGTTTTATTAATGGATGTGGATTCAGTACTGAACAGAACTCTAACACACGTAGAACTGAGACCGGGATTAGTGTCTCATAATACGGTGGCCAAGGGAACTTCACCAAGGGGAAATGAACAAGGGCACATGACAGTCAGGAAGGAGACGCTGCTATAATACCATAAACATTTTACATAAACAGATGAAAGATGTAATTTTCCAGATCTTGAGTTTTTGCTTTAATAAAGATAAATAATTATTTTTAAATATTCACTTTAAAAGCTTTGCAGGACTAAGCAATTTTTTTTAATGATTATAAATCTGAAGTTTAACAGATGATATAATTTCATACAAAGTGTTTTATTCACTGTTTCATGCACATCAACATTACACCCTACTGTTTTACAATAATGTACCTTTTAGCACTTTTATTATCAGTTTATTTCATTATAATTACAGAACAAATTACAGCATATAAAATTACTATAAATATATTGAATAAAAGTTTACATTCTGGTTTTAATATTAAGTTGATCTTAACACTAAGATTGTGTAATGGTGCATTAATGTACAGATCTGCATGAATAATAATTAAATTTATTTCTGCACTATGGAATTTTTCTGTCTCTTTGTTCAGTGTTTAATTAATTTAGCACTAGTTCGTGATTAGCATGCAGGCTAACATTTATCCAGATTTGTGAATAAGAGAAGACACTCGTGATATCTGTGATAATGTCATAAAAACACATTCAGACAGAAACAAACATTATCTAATGCATGAACACTGTGACAGTACATAGAAATGATGTAGAAATAATTCTATGTTTTGGGATCGTTTCTTCTAAAGTGTACAAATTTCTTTCAAGTTTAACTTTTACATATATTTAATTTTTTAAATCAAAGGAGTCATTTTACTCTGATAACGTCACATAAACACCATTTCTTACTGCAATAGTAAATGTTTTGTCTCTAATTGAGGTGAGTTTTGGGCGTTATTCTCTCCGGATCTGTGCGTCGACTCACTAAAGAACCTAAAAGAATTAATTTAAAGAACTGATTTGTTTACCAAACCAACACATCGTGTTTTTTTTTTTTTTACTTTAATTGGGAAAACAGTGACAAAGACTGAGATAAGAAAGTTAAATTAAAGTCTTATATTTTTGTTCATTTCTAAAATAACTTATTTGTTGTTTGTATTTAAATGAAAAAACGATCTGCCTGTTTTAAACAGTTCATCTGCAGCAAGTTTCCACTTCGACATCATGCTCATTTTCCCTGTCAGGTTACAGATGTTAGCCAGCTGTCTGAGGGCCCACTGAGGGTTTGACTGAAGAATCAGGACATGTTACAAAACGATAAAACCTTTCTGTGTCCTGCTTCAGCAGAAAATCATTTCATTTCATCTTTGACTGAATGTTGTAGCTGCTATTAGCGCCCTGCTAATGTTAGCATGGATTAGACCAGATTGCCCTGTGTGTGTGTGTGTGTGGTGAGAGAGAGAGAGAGAGATGAGAGAGAGAGAGAGATCATGCAATCACCTCTTTACACACTGCTGCTACAGGAAATAAGAGACTGAAATTCCTGTAAGTGCAGGATGATTCACAGATTCTCTTTTCACAATTTTATATTTCTGTGCTGGAAAACCTGAAGGTGGGTTATAAAATTATAAAATTATATTTTCTTTGGCAGGATGAAATGAAAAGCAAGACTAATTATTATTATTATTATTATTATTATTATTATTATTGTCTTTATTAGTCAGGGGTAATTGAAGTGGCAGATGGACGCGACGTGTCTTTAATTTTGCTCCTCCAGCGCTGATGGCGTTCACTCTCTCACCATCAACTCAACACCAGACTGAAATTAAACTCCACAGAATTTCTCCTGATCAATAGACTTTCGGAATCGAGATGTGGGATATTATGACTGTCACAACAGAAAATATCGACACACATTACGTTTAAATTTAAAATCTGGTGAGTAATTAATAAAAATATATTTTAATTCAGTCATGATGTAAAGTGTATTTTACACTGCAGAGTGAGCTGGATTTTTTATTTTCAGGGTCCACAAATGAGAAGTTAATTTTTTTCTGAGCATCTGAAGGAGATTCAGTTTTTGTTTTTGTTAAAACTCTGAGCGCTTCATCACTAAAGGTTGAATGGTTGTGGAAACCTCACACATCATCTCTAGCCATCACACCAGACCAGAATTCTCATCAAATTAATAATCAGCTGCAGTTCAGAAAGAAGGAAAATGATTTTTCTTTACGATCTCCCCTGTAAAGTGGAACGACTCAGGGGAATACAGCTGTGACAGAAATCACCTTCTAAAGCCCAAATGGAGTTGTGTTCGAGCTGCTGCTGGTGAGAGGTACCACAAACGCCTTTTAATAATTAATACAAACTATTTTTACATCAGATATAAGAACAGTATAATATGTCCCTAAAGTTTCTGCTGGTCTCTGTAACACACAGCACTGTGCAAAAGTCTTCATCATATTTAATATTCATTTAATTTTTTTTAATTGTGAAGTTTATTCTATGACTTCTGCAGTAAAAACATTTTAGATTTTCAAACATTTCCAACAAAAAATTAAATATTACAGGAAAACTGTTTATATGTCAGGAAATAGAGTAATGTTACACGACACACTACTTTACAGACCAAAAGAAAATGAAGGTCGGGTTTTAACTGTGACTCAGAGTTTCAGAAGAATTGCAGCAGATTCATCACAATGTTTAAAAGAAAAACACTGAATAATTTATTTATAAATCTGTCCCTGACATTACTGATGCATTTGAACAGCCAAGTGCTGTCACATCAAACACTGACCTTGTGTTTATTACTGATTTCTGCACTTTATAGCACATTTATTAAGTAGAAAAAGTTTAATTTCATTACTGCAGGCATCTTTTGCTTTACAGAATTTCTTTACACCTGTCTTTGTCTTTACACCTGCCTCTTTATAATTTAGAGCCATGCAGCTGGAAGATTAAAATTTTTGATATGAAATACACTGGGGATTTTATCAATAAAGCAATAAAATAAATAATACTGTTTTATGTTTATTAGAGAAATAAAAGCTGCTTGATGTGAAGGTTTTAATTCCACACAGAATGAAATCCTAATCAAGCTGAAGGGTGTCAGTGTTTTTTACTCCACAGTGTGTGCAGATCCTCCGAGGGTAAAACTCAGCAGCAGCATCTTAAAGTGTGAACTTTCCTCACCAGAATAAAGATTTCCATGTGATGTGGACGAACACAGAAACACGAGAAATGTTTTCAAACCCACTGGAGGTGAAAGACATTGCGCTGAGTCCAGCAGAACTGGATGTGTGTTGTGTTTACAACTCCAGGCTCAGAGCCATGTTTCCTCTAACACTCAACATCACACACACCTTCACTACAACACCTCCATCACCAACACACACCACCACTGAGACTGCAGCAAACATCTCCACACAGAACCCTGATACAGGTGATCTCTCGATCTCTCTCTCTCTCTCTCTCTCTCTCTCACACACACACACACACACAAACAATGGGAATGGTTTAGGTCACTCCTGTCCCTCTCTCCTGTGTGTGTGTGTGTGTGTGTGTGTGTGTGTGTGTGTGTGTGTGTGTTAGGGCACAGCCTGTCTCACACCATCATCTTCATCATCATCGGAGTGATCACCTTCATAAACAGATCTGTTTAGTCAAGCCCTTGTGTTAATGGTGTTTATGAGGTAAAGGTGTAGATCTGGAGGATCCTCAGACAGAGTGTTTTGGTAAACTGGGATGTATGGATGCTGTCAGTCCCCCACTCGCTTGCTCACTCGAGTTTGTTGATGGTGTAGTGGCTGCTTGCTTTATGTCCCGGGGCCCCTCATGCCTGTGTTACCTTCTGGCTCTCCCCTTTTAGTTATGCTGTCATAGTTAGTTGCTGGAGTCCCTGCTTGTACTCAGTGCAATATGTATACTGTTCCTACTTATTCAGGTGACATTGGGCATACCTAACAATCTGTGTTTACTCTCCTCTCTCCCCCCCCCCCCCCCCCCAATATGTCCCTCTTTCATTTTTATTCGGGATCACCATTAGCACTTGTAATAACAAGGCTACACTGTAAAAAATTACTGTGAAATTTACAGTAAAACTATGTGAAATGCATACAGAACAGCACTGTAAACCCCAAAACATATATTTGTTGTTCAAATCACTGTTAAATTTTGTAAACCAGTAAAGTTTACACTGGGGTGCTGTATTTTTTACAGGGATTTTCTGGTCACCCCAGCTGCCAGGGTTTTCCTGTTAAAATGACAGATTTTTTTTACAGTGTATTCTTCCGGTGTCCAATCATCTCGCATCACAACATCAAACAAACAAATCAATACATATACATACACCAATACATTACAACATACAATACACTACAACCAAACACAATAGTTCACATATTTGAATCAAAGACAATAAAATTCATAAATCTGTTCATTTCTAATATACATTACCACGGGTTTCTCACCACTTTCCATATTACCTTTTCTCCAATTCAAATAATAAAAAACATAAACAACAACACCAAAAGAAAGAAGTAAGTCTGAGAGTGACCCGAGGATGCAGACACCCAGCCCCCAGCACGTGCCCCCCTACACCCCCCAACAGCGGAGGGTCCCTTGTAGCGTGACACCGGGTGAACACACGCCCGACCACCCGCACCCTGAGACACGCCCACTCCCACTCATCACTTCAAAAACATAAATCATAATACAAAACTCAATAAAACAATAAACCTCCACATACCTCCACCTTGTCCCATCCTCATTTTGAGGGTCAGGGACTATGGTAGCTTCCAGCACCAGCTTCCTCCATCCTGTCCTGTCCTTAGCTCTCTGCATACAGTCTGATAGTGTCCTGCCTGTCCAGTCCCTGACGTTGTTTCCCCATCTCCTGCGTGGCCTCCCTCTGCTTCTGGTGCCACAGACCTTTCCTTGCAGGATGTGGGTTAAGATGTCTGGGCTCTGGTGACATGTCCAAAGTACTGGAGCTGTCCATCTTTTTACCATGGTTAGAAGTGTTCTTTCCATCCCCATCTCTTCCAGAACTGAGATGTTGGTGCGATGTTCTGTCCAGCTGACCCTCAGTAGCGCTTGGATCTTCTGAGTATCCTTAGTGTGAAGTGTCCATGCTTCGCAGCCGTACATCACTACGGGCCAGACCAGGGCTTTCAGCACCCTCAGCTTGGTGGACATCCTTAAGGCTCTATCCTTCCAGATTGCCTCCAGGGAACTAAGGGTTGCCCGTGCTGCTCCTAGCGTGCAATAACCTCACGACTGCTTCAAGCTGTTTCATCAATAATGGCACCCAGGTACTTGAAGGTTGACACCTGTTCCAGCAGGACCCCCTGGCAGCAGATCTTCAGTTCTGTAGGTTGTTTCATTGTTGCCATGACCTTGGTCTTCTTAGTGCTGATCTCCAGACTGTACTCCATGGACACAGTATTTACTAGGTGCAGCAGCTCTTGAAGTCTCTCTGGTGAAGTGGCTAATAGGATGATGTCGTCTGCAAATCTTAAGTTGTTTATGATCCTCCCATTAATGTTGACACCAATCCATGAGAGTTCGCCTGCAGATTCTCTCATCACTGCTTCAGAATAGAAATTAAAACAGATTGGTGAGACCAGACATCCCTGCCGCAAGCCTTTTGTGACTTTGAACCAGTCAGTCAGCTCCTCATCCACTCTCACTGCTGCCTGTTGGCGTCTGTACAGCTGGCGGAGTGAGTTGACTATATACTTAGAGACTCCCATTGCTTCCATTAGTCTCCAGAGGGTTTTGTGCCTTACTGAGTCAAAAGCTTTTTTGTAGTCAATAAGTGCCATAAAAAGATTTACATTACTCTCTCGTGCTTTCTCCATTAAAATCCTGACATTGAATATTTGGTCCCTGGTTCCCACTTTCTTCCTGAACCCCATCTGTTCCTCAGCAAATTCTTGATCTGCCACCCTCTCCATACGCTTCAGCAGGATGCGCAGTAGAATCTTGCTGGCATGAGTTATCAGGGCGATGGTGCAATACTCTGAACAGTCAGTAGTTCCTGGCTTTTTGGGGATGGTGATGAACACTGACCGTACCCAGTCTGTGGGCCATTCTCCAGTCTTTAGGATCTTGTTACAAAGACAGTTCTGCTGGCAGATTGTCTACACCAGCTGCTTTGTTCTTTGGTAGACGCTTGATGGCATGTTCCACTTTGGATTCTAGGATGTCTGGAAAGGGATTGTCTCCTGCCTCCTCATTAGGCATGTCATGCTCATCGTCAGCAGCAGAGTGTAGTGTGTTATCTTTGTACAGCTGCTCACAGTACTGTTTCCATCGCTGTAGAATGCTCTGAAGATCAGTGAGCACCCGGTTGTCCTTGCTCTTGATGTTCCTTTGTTTGGGTTGGAAACCTCTCCTCAGCTTCTTGATGCTGCTGTATGACTTCCTGAGAGAGCTGTTACCTCTGAGACCCTGCTTCATCTCAGCACATTGCTCTTCCAGCCACCTTGCTTTGTCTTTCCTTGCCTCCCTTTGAACTTGCTTGTCCACTTCCCTGTAGAGCAGCTCTTTGCTTTCTGTGTTGCGCTGTTTTCAGCTCACACCTTCTGTCTATTAGGTCAAGTGTCTCTTGTGATATCCATGGGTGGTTTGCTTTCCTAGGTGCTTTTCCCAGCACTTTCTCTGCTACAGCTTTGATGGCCTCAGTAAATGACACTTGCCCCTTTTCCACCAAAGCAGTTCCAGGGCTGGTTCGGGGCCAGTGCTTAGTTTGGAACCGGCTTTTCTGTTTCCACTGACAAAGAACTGGCTCTGGGGCCAGAAAAACCGGTTCCAGGCTAGCACCAACTCTCTGCTGGGCCAGAGGAAAGAACCGCTTACATCAGAGGGGGGGCGGAGTTGTTAAGACTGACAACAATAACAAGACCGCGAAAGGTCACCATTTTTAAGTGACGAGAAGCAGCAGTTGTACAAACGCGAAGTCATCCATTATTATTGTTGTTGTTGTTGTTGTTGCTGCTGCTGCTTCTTCCGCATTGTTTTTGCTTCGATATTTGCGCCAAGGTTTATGCAAACGTAGCGACGTAACTGACGTATACAGCGATGTAATGACGTATACAATGACATAACTGACGTATACAGCGACGTAATGACGTGTCTTCTCTTAGCACCGCGAGCTATGGAAAAGCAAACTGGTTCTCAGCTGGCTCGCAAGTTGAACGAGTTGTGAACCAGCACCAGCACTGGCCCCGAACCAGCCCTGGAACTGATTTGGTGGAAAAGGGGTAACTGAGAACTCGTCCGGTGTTCTTTCTTCCTGGAGTAGGTTTAGAGCCTCAAATCTGTTGTGGATGTGGCAGTATGCGGTGATTGGCTGTAGTGACTTCCAGCTGGGTGCTGATTTCAGCCAATCACTGCCGCAAATTGCCGTATAAAGGCGGGCTGAGAGCACTTGTCTGTCTTTCACTGGCCAGAGGCTGAGTATGTCATGTCCTGATGTCGTCCACTTCCGTGTCCGCATTCTTGTGGTACAGGTAGGCTGTTGGCGGCAGCTGTGTTCTCTCCCACGTCATCCATCCAGTGCTCATTCTGGTTATTTTTATGTCATAGAGGCTCGCTTGGGTGTTGCTGCTGGCTGCTCACTGCTCCTGTGCACTCACTGTTCGTTGCTGGTGATGCTCTTGTAGCATCGATCCCTCCGCTTCACGCTGCATTGTTTGGAACGGCCTGATCGGTAGGTAGTACAGTGGTTTTGGCTTTTTCCTTCAGCCATTTGTGCATTTCTCATGTCTGTTTTATTATTATAGAATAAGGATCGCCTAGCAGCGGCACTGCACCAGCTAACCCGAGAACCCACTGCTGCTTTGCTTTGCTTTGCTTTTCCTTGTGTTGCTTTGCTTCACGTGTGCGTCGCCTTTGCTTTGTGTCTGTTTCACCCTGCGCTATTTGCGCAGCTTCGCTTGTTCGGTGTCGCTGTTGGTGCTTGTTGTGGCTTGGCAATGCTGTTTCCCTTTCCCGTTTTGTGATTAGGGCAGCCACATTTTAATGGTGTGTGTGTGAGTGTGTGTGCGCGAGTGTGGGGCAGCGTGGTTAATCTTTTTTGTTCCTTTGTTATTTGTGTGTATTAATACAGAAGGAGTGAAACCATAATGTTTAAGTTTATCCAATAACAAAAAATGATCAATAATATCAAACGCTGCACTGAAATCCAGTAAAACAGCACCCACCAATTTTCCACCATCCATATTACACTGCAAGTCCCTCTGAGTTACATGTCGGTCCTGGGATCGAGATGCTGAACCTCTTCTGCTCCTCGGACCTGCCTGATCCATCCTGGTGCCCTGTGTCTGGTTGGAGTCTCATTGCATCGCTCCTGTGGAGGACGGCCCCATGTGGACAGTTGAAAGTCACACCTGGAGGACGCTCTGGACTCTTACAGTAATGCTTTTATGGCTGAGGACTACAGTTGACTTGCTAACTTTAGGACTGCAGTTGTCATGAACAGTTTTGCACTCAAGTTTCCATCAATGAAGAGTTTATAACATCAACGAAACTGACTCCATGTTAAAACTGTTAATGTTATAGTCAGGCTGTCTGTTGTTGCCCAAATGAGGATGGGTTCCCTTTTGAGTCTGGTTCCTCTCGAGGTTTCTTCCTCATGTCATCTGAGGGAGTTTTTCCTTGCCACAATCGCCACAGGCTTGCTCATTGGGGATAGATTAGGGATAAAATTAGCTCATGTTTTAAGTCGTTCAAATTCTGTAAAGGTGCTTTGCAACAATGTTTATTGCTAAAAGCGCAATAATAACTTGAAATATGAGCTAATTTTATCCCTAATCTATCCCCAATGAGCATGCCTGTGCCGACGGTGGCAAGGAAAAACTCCCTCAGACGACATGAGGAAGAAACCTCGAGAGGAACCAGACTCAAAAGGGAACCCATCCTCATTTGGGCAACAACAGACAGCATGACTATAACATTAACAGTCCTAACATAAAGTGTGCTTCGTTGATGCTATAAACCCCCACCGACGGAAACCCGAGCGCAAAACTGTTCACAACAACTGCAGTCCCCAGCCACAAAAGCACCACTGCAAGAGTCCAAAGCGTCCTCCAGGCATGACCCCCAACTGTCCACATGGGGCCGCCCTCCACAGGAGCGACGCGATGAGACTCCAACCAGACACAGGGCACCAGGATGGATCAGGCAGGTCTGAGGAGCAGAAGAGTTTCAGCATCTTGATCCCAGGACCGACATGTAACTCAGAGGGACAGATTTGGGGGGGGGGGAGTAGAGAGAGTAAACGCAGGTTGTTAGGTATGCCCAGTATCACCTGAATAAGTAGGAACAGTATACATATTGCACTGAGTACAAGCAGGGACTCCGGCAACTAACTATGACAGCATAACTAAAAGGGGAGAGCCAGAAGGTAACACAGGCATGAGGGAGCCCCGGGACATAAAGCAGCAGCCACTACACCATCAACAAACTCGAGTGAGCAAGCGAGTGGGGACTGACAGCATCCATACATCCCAGTTTACCAAAACACTCTGTCTGAGGATCCTCCAGATCTACACCTTTACCTCATAAACACCATTAACACAAGGCTTGACTAAACAGATGTGTTTTCAGCCGAGACTTAAACGCTGAGACTGTGTCTGATTCCCGAACACTACTTGGAAGGCTGTTCCATAACTGTGGGGCTTTGTAAGAGAAGGCTCCACCCCCTGATGTAGCCTTCACTATACGAGGTACCAGCAGATAGCCTGCACCTTTTCTGCTAAATGATTAATATTGTCATCTTTACATGTTTTAAACTTTACTTAACTTTTATTCTATTTTATTCTGCTGTTTTTTTACTGAACTTTTACTTTATTTTATTATTTTATTTCTACTATTGTTTAATTCTTATTATTTTTCTTCCCCATTTATTTTATGTAATTTTATTTTCTATTGTTTACTGTTTTGCTTTTACTTCTGTAACGCACATTGAACTGCCACTGTGTATGAAATGTGCTATATAAATAAACTTGCCTTGCCTTGCCTTGCCTTGCCTTTTGATCTAAGTAGGCGTGGCGGATTATAGAGGAGCAGAAGTTCGCTCAGGTACTGTGGTGCGAGACCATTCAGTGCTTTAAAGGTCAATAGTAGTATTTTATAATCAATACGAAATCTGATTGGGAGCCAATGCAGTGTGGATAAGACAGGCGTGATGGGGTCATATTTTCTAGTTCTAGTAAGGACTCTTGCTGCGGCATTTTGAACTAACTGGAGCTTGTTTATGCACTTATTGGAACATCCAGACAGTAAGGCATTACAATAATCCAACCTGGAGGGAACGAAAGCATGAACTAGTTTTTCCGTGTCATGCAGTGACATTAAATTTCTTATCTTAGCAATATTTCTGAGATGAAAGAAAGCTATCCAGGTAATGTTATCAGTGTGAGTTTCGAATGAAAGACTGGGCTCAATAATCACTCCGAGGTCTTTTACTGCTGCACGTGAAGAAACAGAAAGGCCATCCAGAGTTACTGTGGAATCAGAAAACTTACTTCTAGCTGCATGTGGTCCGAGTACAAGTACTTCAGTCTTGTCAGAGTTAAGCAGAAGGAAATTAATAAGCATCCAGTGTCTAATGTCCTTCACACATTCCTCAATTCTATTAAGCTGGTGTCTCTCATCAGGTTTTGCAGAAACATACAACTGTGTGTCATCAGCATAACAGTGGAAACTAATACAATGTTTACGAATAATATCGCCCAGAGGGAACATATATAGAGAAAAAAGCAGTGGACCCAAGACAGAACCTTGTGAAACACCAAACTTTACCTCAGTACGTCTAGAAATATCACCATTTACATCAACATACTGATAGCGATCAGTTAAATAAGAGCTGAGCCAGGAGAGGGCCGTTCCCTTAACTCCCACAACATTTTCTAGTCTATCCAGAAGAATGGAATGATCAATGGTATCAAATGCTGCACTAAGGTCAAGCAACACAAGCAGCGAGACACAGCCCTGATCAGACGCCAACAGTAGGTCATTTACTACTTTAACCAGAGCTGTCTCTGTGCTATGATGAGGTCTAAATCCTGACTGATACATTTCATGGATGTTATTCCTATGTAAATATGAGCATAACTGCTGTGCCACAGCTTTTTCAAGGATCTTGGAGATAATTGAACAGCTGACAGGGATCAAGGTCAGGTTTTTTAATCAGGGATTTGATAACTGCTAGTTTAAAGGATTTGGGTACATAGCCAATCATAAGAGAAGAATTTATTATTTTTAGAAGCGGTTCAATTACTCCAGGCATTATCTGTTTGAATAGACGTGTAGGTAAGGGATCTAGTCCACAAGTTGAGGCTTTTGATGCCGAGATTAATGAAAGTAATTCAGTTTCTTTTAGGGGAGTAAAACATTCTAATTGCTGATCTGATACAGTTATATTGTTAACTACAGGGTCACTTACATTGTCTGACCTTAAATTAGTAGTTTGAATTTTTTGTCGGATATTCTCAATTTTGTCATTAAAAAAATTCATGAAGTCGTTGCCACTACATACTGCAGGTGTGCATGTGTCTATAGTGGACTTATTCCTGGTTAATTTTGCGACAGTATTAAATAGGAATCTAGGATTATTTTTGTTATCTTCTATTAGGGAGGAGAAATATGTTGATCTCGCAGCACTAAGAGCTTTTCTATACTTCAGGAAGCTCTCCTTCCACGCTAATTTGAACACTACCAATTTTGTTTGACGCCATTTACGTTCCAATTTTCGAGTGGTCTGTTTTAATGTGCGAGTGTCGTCATTATACCAGGGTGCTAATTTTTTGTCTCTGACTATTTTCCTTTTTAGAGGAGCTACATTATCTAAAGTATGGCGGAATGTTGACTCTAAGCATTCAGTTGCCTGATCGAGTTCTGCAGGGGCTGACAGTGACCCAATCAAAGTTGATAACTCTGGGAGATCATTTATAAAGCTCTGTGCAGTAGTTGATGTGAAAGTACGTTTAATACAGTAGCGTGGTGAGGTGCATATATTATTACTCAGACATAGTTTGAATGAGATGAGATAATGATCTGAGATAACTTCAGACTGTGGAAGTATGACTATATTGTCTACGTTTAACCTGAATGTTAGTATTAGATTGAGGGTGTGACCACCATTATGGGTCGGTCCTATGACATTCTGATTAATCCCTACTGAATCTAAGATGGACACAAACGCTGTTTTTAAAGGGTCTTCTGGGTTATCGAAGTGAATATTAAAATCTCCGACAACTAAAGCTTTGTCTAAGGAAATAACCAGATCTGAGATAAAATCTGCAAATTCAGAAAGAAACTCAGAATGTGGCCCCGGGGGCCTGTAAATAATAAGCAATGGAATTAACTGGGTAGACTTATTTTTCGAGGCTACATACATTATATGAGTATGAAGAACTTCAAATGTATTAAATTTATAACCAGGTTTTTGTGTTACACCTAGATAATCATTATAAATAACCGCGACGCCTCCTCCTCTGCCAGTTAGACGAGGCTGGTGTATATAACCTGTTCATTGTGTGAAGTTATTTTTTATGTCTCACCGTTGCTTGACGCAGTGTGATTTTGTGTTATGAAGTTTGCATGATGCCATGTCATGCCTGTTCATTGTGTGAAATTATGAATATTCTTATTTTTAAACAGACAGTTGAGTGTCACTATTGCTTGGCCCAGTGGCATGTTGTGTTACATCTAAAACTAAATAAAAAAGAAAACACAAAATAAAAAGTAAAATGCACCCATAAAGTCATTGTTGGTGATAAATTGTGTCACATTCATCTCATTATCTTCGGCAGAGCAGTGGGTTTAAAAACAGGCTGATGAATATATGGACTCGTTGTTGAATGAGGACTTATTGTTGAGTCTCTAAAATAGTCACTGAATTAAGTGACTTTTGTAGATAAAATGAGGTGTTTAACAACCTGTTAAAAGTACACCAGAATGCAGGAAATGGCATCTAATTAATTAAAAATTTTCTGGGGGAGCACCCCCCGCCCCCCCGCCAGTGTGTCTCCCCCACATTAAAAATACTTCTGATGCCTATGCTGCAGGAAATGAGAGCAGCACCTTCCCGAGTGGGATGGATACCGTCCCGCCCTAACAGGCCAGCAGTGCCCTCAAAATTAGCCCAATTATCTATAAAGCCCACACTGTTTTCAGAGCACCACCTGGACAGCCAGCAGTTCAGCGACCATAACCTGCTGTAAGCTACATCGCCACGCCGCATTGGGATGGGGCCAGAGCATACTACAGCATCAGACATCGCCTTCGCGAATTTAAACACCTCTACAAAGTTACTCTTAGTAACCTCAGACTGACGAAGGCGTATATCATTAGCTCCTGCATGGATAACTATCTTTGAGAACCTGTGCTTGCCTAGGACCCTAAGATTACCTGCTATGTCCGGCGCCCTGGCTCCCGGTATACACCTGACTAAAGCTGCTGGTGCCCCTAAAGGCTGAGCTAATTTCACGTGCCGTATGATAGAGTCCTCTATAACCAGAGCTCTTTCAGGTTTCTCAGTGGGTGCATCACTAAGGAGAGCAAACCTGTTTGACACGTGACGCGGAGAGGAGTGGTGCTCCCGTGGGCGAGCCTCAGCGGTAGCTTTGGAACTATGCTTATGCCACCGAGTCGTCACCCATTCACCCCGCTGTAAGGGCTCTAATGCTGGAGTTGGGGGATTACTAACTCCACCTAGGGCATCCAGACTTTCCCTTACAGAAACTACACTGTTCTCATTCTCACTGACCTTCTCTAAAGCCTGGACACGCGCTTCTAGCACTGAAATCTTCTCCGTCAGAGAGCTAACTAATCTGCATTTATCACAAATAAAGCTATCGCTAGCAACAGAGGAAGAATGACTAAACATCCTGCACTCAGCACACTGAACAGGCTGAAGGTGTGCCATGATGAAAGGATTCACGTACCTTAATTGAAGATCTGTTGATATTAAAGCAGATCCGATGTGGATGGCCTCCGCTTGTGGTCTTTACACAGGAGGAGAAAAATAAATAAAGAAAAAGTTTTACCTGTGATTGCCTGTGATTATCAAAGATGACCTGTGATTACCTGAGATGGTCAGAGATTACCTGTGATTATCTGAGGTTACCTGTGATTATCTGAGGTTACCTGTGATCACCGGTGATTACCTGAGATTGCCTGCAATTTCCTGTCATTGCCTGTGAATACCTGCGATTGCCTGAGATTGCCTGTGATTATCTGAGATTACCTGTGATTGCATCTGATTACTTGAGTTTAACTTTGTTTAACTGAGTTTTCCTGTGATTACTTGAGTTTGCTTGTGATTGCCTGTGATTACCTGAGATTACCTGTTATGACCTTTGATTACCTGAGATTTCCTGTGATTATCTGAGTTTGCCTGAGATTCCCTGTGATTGCCTGAGATTGCCTGTACCTGTGGCTGAATTACAGTCACAGTGATATTCCCTGCATCACTGTGGTGTGATATTTCTGTCCATAGTGACGGTGTGATTATGAGGACCAGAGCCAGGGGTTGAGCTGCAGGCAGGGAACAGACGAGGATCAGAGACTGAGGCTGCGTCTCATTTCTTTAATCGAGTATCCTCACCTTCCTTTCATCACTGTGTAGCTCCTTCCACTGAGGAAGTGGAGAAGAAAGCCAGGGAAAAAACACATTTACAGAATGAGACAATCTCTCTCTGGCGGCACGGTGGTGTAGTGGTTAGCAGACATGTGGACTCGAGTCATGTGACTTGGACTCGAGTCAGACTCGAGTCACCATTTTGATGACTTGAGACTTGAAATCCCTAGATGAGGAATGACTTGCGACTCGACTCGGACTTGCACGCTGTTGACTCGAGACTTGACTTGGACTTGACAGTTTTAGCTTGCAATGACTTGGCGTATCAGGTATAAATATTCCCCCCCCCCCCCGATTTTGAATCCAAGTACACTCGTTATTATTTGAATGCGGTGTAGCTCCTTGTCTTAGGCTACGGCAGCTCAATCCACTAGCACTAGGTGTCACTCAGGGACCATCCCCGGCCCAAACCATCAATGGTGGCCTGCTTGGAGCATGGGGAAAATAATTGTCACTAATTTTGGTCACTGATCTTATTCTTGCATTAATCATCAATTCAACTGCACTCTGCATTTTCATATGGCAGCCCAGACGCCGACAGCATCGCAGCAGATTAAATAGGCGCTACCAAATAAGGAAATTCTCCCCTCCCCTCTATTGCAGTTGGTTTGGTCCAAGACTCCTCCTCTGTATTGCGGGGAACTTAAACAACATTGGCGCGAAACAGCGCGCGGCAGTGATGGAGGGCAGAAAGAGGCCAGGTGGAACCGAAAGGGCGGAGCTTAAAAAAGGTGGCAGCAAAATGTGCCAAATTGACAGATATGTTCTCAAGACCAGCTGGTAGGTTACGAAAGATATGGAGTATGATAACCCTGTTTGTCGATTTTATCAGTCTATGCTAGGCCTATAATGTGTCGATAGTTTGCGATGTCAATTCAGCTTTTTGATGTCATGTGAAATCTCGCAATTTACACGGTATAGATGTGGTGTATGTCTTAATTCTAAGAAGAACCGGACATTGCTTTACATCCCAGTTATTAACAGTTTTAGATGAACAGGTCCCAAATGTGCTGCTGCGCGTTATTTCCTCATCCAGCCCATTTCATCTCGCTGTCACACCGTGCATTTCCACAGGCGTGCGCACATTGTGGTTATGAACACACAGGCCAAGAAGTCATATTTGATGTTAAATAATTGTTGTTAAATATATAACTTAGAAGAGGTGTATGCGTATGCTAATATTCTAAGCAGAATCGAACACTTGCTTTAGCCTACATTTCATTTAACCATTTCTGAGTTGCCTAATGCGCCCTCACGCTTTATCTGCCGGTTGCTGAGTACCCAGCATTGTTGATTTGCCATTATTTTCGAGGCGTATGCGGCATGTAATGCACAAGCATTGGTTCAAATGCACGCGAGATGGGTGCTTTCGTTATTTTAAGACTATGTGACTAAAAATGTGTTGTGTAATTCGTCTTAAATAACGCGAAACAATCAGCCATACTCGCTGCTTTGCTATTTGGAGTGGCAGTCAGCTGGATTTCGCCCCCGACGTAAAAGTTCATTCCCACACCCGGGCCGAAGATGCCGATTTCTGAAGATGCATGTCCTTTGGATGTGTTTTCAAATATTTTCACTAAGGAACTTTGGGACATGTTGGTGACACAGATAAATGTATATGCGGATTAGACACGCGGCCACACACCATCCGATTTTAAGTGGAGCCCCGTCTCATACCAGATGAAATCGTTCGTCGGTCTCTGCATTACGTTTGTGGTCATTAAACTACCGCGTAATGGAAGTTTTATTAACCCTAAAGTAATGCAGAGAACGACGAACAACATGCATTGTCACTACCTGAATTTAAACCAAATAAAAAGCATTGTGAAAGAACAGTTATTTGTTTTATCTTTTTTAATGTACTCAAATTCCTCCTCCATTTCAAAGTGGCCTGAATGTGAATTAAACTCCCGGAGTGAAAACAGGGCCCACTCCGGCCCTGCTCAAGCACTTCAACTGGTTCAAATGAAAAACCAAACGGTGATGGGCAACGAGGACGCTGAATGATGAACGGACGGATAAAAACATGATTCCCCGCGTAATTTCCTTTGTATTTAAAGAATACTCCAATACAGAGGGCAAACGCATTGCTACGTGCAGAACATGTGGAGCCACAATTTCGGACAGCCAGTCAACCACATCAAACTTCGCTCGTCACCTGAGGCTGCATAAGGACAAGTAAGTAACAAAGCCAGGTAGCAAGAATCTGTACAGGCTAGTTGGTGGCTAGAAGTGGAATGTGTTAATGTATTAACGCTGTCAAGGATTTGTTTTGCTTTGCTGAATATAAAATAGTGAAGTAGATTTTTTTTTATTGGATTGCTTTTGTGTTCAGTCTAGTGTTAGATTATGTGGGCTAGGCTACCAGTTAACACACATTGGGAAGGCATAGCCAGAAGGTGGTGATTTGGTCAGAGCAGAGAACGTTTACAAGATTGTTATAAAGGCTCTGGTCAGAACGACACAGACTTATGATAAGAACCGGACAGCAAAGGATAAAACGTGAATCAAATAAACAGTTACCCAGGCTGCAAACTAAGTATGTAAAACAGAAGTTCGCTCTTTGCAATGGGAAAGTCAGTGCTTGTCATGAAAGGCATTTAAACCACTGAGACGAGATGACTAGCAATGCAAGTTAAACCAGGCGTTTAACTGTTTGCTACGTACTGCACCAAGTCGTGGACGCTGTGCGATGTGTGTTATTAGTGCTGGGATTACACGTCATCAGAGACATTCAATTCTATTCTCTTCCTCTCTCTGGTGTCATGTAGGCAATGTGAATAATGGGCCATTTGGGCTATGTAAAATGTAAGCTCAGCTGACGTTTTATAGCGCAGTACATCCCGACAGATTGGAGTGTAGCCTACTCTGACGCGAGGCATTATCCCACAGTCTCACCCAAACGACAGGGCCACAATGCCTCTACATAGCGTGGCTTTACCAGTGCATTTATTAGTCTCTGGCGAGAAACCAAATTCGCCAAAAGCACGCAACTTGGATCTGGAGGATTCCGCTGAACATTCTGAAATTCACAACAACTGTTTATTCTACTTTATTATACGGCTCTCTAGAATGTTGCCAGGGCTTCATTCTCACATTCTGGCCAGAGCCCTAGAGGACTCTGATTCTGGCTACATCGTCACAACGTTCTGTGTTTACTGAGGCTACCGGTATTTTAGCGAGTGTTTAGTGAATGCATTGTGGTCTAGCTAAACTGCTTAAGGGAACATCCTGGCTGGCTTGTATTAAACATTATTTGTTTATACACAGTATATGTTCAGATTAAATGAACTCAGACTTTGATATTGAAAATGATAAAAACATGTTAATGTCTACATGATTAAAAACAGAAAACAAGTAGGCCTACTAATTTTACATTTTTTTTCCTTGTTTAGATTTGCAGAATATCTGAAGAACAAGATCATCCCAAGTGAGACAGAGCAGCCGTCCATTTCTGGATTCCTTACTGCAAAAGATACACAGTCCACTGCTACCCACCCACAACAAAAAGCCATCACAAATTCAGTACTAACAGATTTGGTCATTGGATGCAACATCCCTCTCTCAGTAGTGGAGAACAGATATTTCCGGAATTTTTTGTCAGTTAGTTGGTCTCTCTCACACACACAAACGTACTCAAGTCACGTTGTATTGTGTTAAAGGCATGTCATGTTGTATGTTGGGACAGTGCCTAACTTCAGAAGGAAAACCATTCTTTGATTCTAAAAGTACACAGATCATCTGTTAGCTTGGACTTTGAGTTTCATGTCTTAAAATGCACATGAAAAGCATTTTTATGTGAAAAATGACATGAATGAAATGAAAAGAAAATGATTTTTGTTACACAGTACCAGTACTAGTTTTGTTTAGAATTTTGTTTTAATTTCTCACTAATTTTCCAATAAAAAATTTAAGGAAATGGTCATACTTTCACTCATTCTCACACCCTTAGCCTCAGATGTACACTGACTCACTCAAACTAAACTCACTGAAAATTTAGGATGCTTTACTAACGTTAACTAACTAATCATTGTCTCCTCTGAGATTCTTTGATTGTCTTGGGGCACAAGCTCTAAAACATTTTAAAATGGAAAAGAATGGGTGTACTGTAGTTACTTGTGCTGCCTCTATGAATCATTGACATTACATTACATTTAGCAGACATTTTTATCCAAGGTGACTGGCAAAGGAGGACATACACTGCAGTGTGGAGAGGTAATACATTTGTGATCAAAAATGTGTTGATTGCCTGTAGAATAAATGGTGACTTGTTAGGGACTTGGAAAAAAATGAGACTTGGACTTGGACTTGACTTGGTCAAAAGTGCCTTGACTTGTGACTTGACTCGGACTTGAGTGGTAGGACTTGAGACTTACTTGTGACTTGCACATTAGTGACTTTGTCCCACCTCTGGTGGTTAGCGCTGTCGCCTCACAGCAAGAAGGTCCTGGGTTCGAGCCCCGTGGCCGGCGAGGGCCTTTCTGTGCGGAGTTTGCATGTTCTCCCTGTGTCCGCGTGGGTTTCCTCCGGGTGCTCCGGTTTCCCCCACAGTCCAAAGACATGCAGGTTAGGTTAACTGGTGACTCTAAATTGAGCGTAGGTGTGAATGTGAATGGTTGTCTGTGTCTATGTGTCAGCCCTGTGATGACCTGGCGACTTGTCCAGGGTGAACCCCGCCTTTCACCCGTAGTCAGCTGGGATAGGCTCCAGCTCGCGACCCTGTACAGGATAAGTGGTTACAGATAATAGATGGATAGACTCTCTCACACACACACGCACATCAAATCTTTTAGCCTAAACAAACTTATCACATGACATCTCCAGTTTTAGAGTCAGCTCCATTCATTCACTGACTTTAATGTGATGATTTAATATCTACTTATTTCTAAAATTATTTACTTATTTATAAACGTATCTCTTCATTATTACTATTGTGGTTCTTGTGTGTCATTTACTCCCATGAGCTGTGAGGAGAAGTTAACTGGATTTATTTTCTGTGTTTCTATTCAGAGAGGATGGAGAGTGTGGCAAATGCTGAAGTGCAATTCAGGAAGAAATCAGGTAAATACCTTTATAATTACTGCATTAAACACACCCACACACACCTGCTCTCATTATAACATTTTCACTGAATTAGTAAAAGTCTCTTACTTTACAGATTCCACTGAACACCAGCTGAATTCTGAGAGTTCACACACTGAACCCAACCTCAGTCTCCAGATGATATTTTTAGTTTAAAAAAACAAACAAATAAATAATAAAATGACAATTGTATGTGAAAGGAAGAGGAAACATCTGTGTGTGGGGGGGGGGGGGGGGGGGGGAGAAGCGTTCAGTATTTAAATGGGTTATTTTTGCTCTTCTTTAGACCAACGCTCCAGCTGAAGAAGAAAATGAAGTCTTTTATGCAACAGTTAATTTGTCTTAATTATTTCCTTTATTATTTACAATGGAATGGTCTTCCTGGAGATTTTAGAATAATAAAGTGTGTGAACAGTTCATTTTAAAAGTGGTTTAAAAATAAGTGTCTCAAAAAGACTTTTTAATGAGATAGAAAGAGTTCCATTTTTAAAAATTCCTGACTTTAAACTGAGGATTTGTTTTGAAATTAATGTGATGAAAATAACTGCATGTGTTCACTCTTTATAATCGAAACCGCTCTCATCTTGAGCACAGCCTCAAGTACAGTGATATTCGGTCTTATTGCTGCTGAATGTGGGGTGAAGCCCAGCACAACCTTTGTTCTCAACCACCGAGAGAGAGAGAGAGAGAGAGAGAGAAAAAGGTGCAGACTCTCCCTCGCTGAGAAACACATGCACACAATCTGAGCAGGACTCAGTCGCTCTAAAGCGACTAAAAACTGCTGTGGGGATGAGAATGAAACTGATAAACATTTACAGATCTCTCTCTCTCCTTTATCGCTTCATCCTGAAATGTTTTTTTTCTTCCCAAATTATTAATCAGCTTTTTGAACTGAAGATAAAAATTGATGCGATTTGGTTTTTAATTCACACAGCAATAAAAAGTAAATAGACTTGGATTACAGAATACAGCTCTTTAATTCAGAATGCATAATAAATTAATTATTTAGAGAAATAACAGAGGACACAGGCGTTACAGCAGGAAGTGTGCGTTCTGGTTTATTTATTGTTCTGCTGCCGGCGGGGATCTGAACACAGACACGCGAGTCAGTGGGGGCAAAGGAGAGAGGAAGGGCGGAGCAAAGACATGAAGTCAAGGACGTAATGAAGGAAAGTGTTACTGTACAGGACACGCCTCCTCAACTCAACCAATTAACATTCACCTGAAATCCGATCAATTCACAGCACCACAAACACTCCAGGTATTTACCCATAACACACACGTGATCAGGTCCGAGTCCACCCCGGGACTTTGGGTTCTGCAGTGAGAACCCTCTCTGTACCTGCTGAAATGAGACTCGGCTGCATTCCTGTGTTTAGCAGCAGGGGGCAGCAGAGCGCACACAGCCAGTGTAAAACAACAAACAAACAGTTTAAGGTTTTTTTTTTTAGTCCATTTTATATATTTTTTTTTTATTCATTAAGGAAAAGCAAAAAGTACTACAAATTACAAATGACACTAAGAGCCAAATCACATCAGCCTACAGAGCAGAGCGCGAGAATATTCACTGATATCATACACATTCATTCAAGTATTTTACATTTGGGGGATTTTTTTTGTTCATTTCCCCCCTCATCATTTTCACGAGTGATGAAATATTAACACTAACACCCTCACACAGCGGTTTACCTTAAATATCTATGGCTTTATGGAATAATGCTGTTAATTACCAGTTCATTATTTATTGTCCCTTAACATAAATTTAACCCACTGTGGTTAAAATAAAAAGAATAACTAAACTTAGAAATTAAAAAAGTGTGACCTTTTTTCCTCCTCCTCATTCAAAAATTGAAGAAACTAATTTAGAACAAAGAATTTCATTCAAGATGAACTTTGCTCAAAAACGAGCTTGTTAACCAATTTAGCTCTAAGTGTTTAATATGTAAATGTGAGAAGAGCTGCAGTTATTTATATAATGTTCCTATTTTTCTCACATGGCACTGAATTTTAGCATAGCTACAATACAGAAAAATTAAAAGGTGTTAAAAAAAATCAGGGACAATAAAACTAAAAATATTGTACACAAGGTGAATATAATTAATCAGAAAATACAGGGGCGTGTTCTGGTCTTGGGTGAGGCCATGCCCCCTCTGTCCGTCCCTCTGGATAATCTTTCAGGATTAAGTGGACGGGGCCTGTTTAAGGGTGGAGTCATACTTCTGTTTGAGGAGTGGAGAGCAACGCCCAGTTCATTTCTCCGCCCATCCATCAGGCATGTGAGAAAAAGGGGTGTGGTTTCTCAGGTGAGTTAATATCTGGAGCTCTGTGTTTAAAGGGGGGTTTAGATTTTGTTTTTATTCCTCCATCTTATGTTAAAGTTCTTGAGCACCTGCAGCATGATCAGATGTTCTCACCTGTTCCTCTCCTCTCGTTCAAGTAATTGTGATGAAGTACGGACGCTGGGCGTCAACACGGACACAAACACAGTGAGAGGACGCTTACGGTCCAGAACAAAGCACACGGAAGACACAGATGAGGGGAGGCACCGCCCACAGCACATGTGGGGGAAGGGGTGATGGTGGACAGGGGAGGGGTTTAAGGTGTCCAGCGCACAATAAGCAGAAAAACTCAGTAAAATAAGGCAACTGTGGAAAAATAGAGAGTGATGAGAAATGTTCTGAGGCTCGGCTCCAACTTTCAGTCTTCATCCCTCTTCATTTAACAGCAAGCAGAGTCAAAACAGCTCAAACCCAAAACAAACATCACCACCCAACTCTCAGCCAATCATACGGGTCCAGGCTGGAAAGGTCAAAGGTCACGCTGAGTGTGATGTCCAAATAAAAATAAAGAAATGATGAGAATAAAACTGAGGAGTGGAACAGTTTCCCCTTCAGCAGCCTCTCGGGTGTAAAAATGTCAAAATAAATCACGTCTGAAGGGAGGCACTCGATCCGTCCTCCGCACCATGGCGCACAGTCCACACCGTGACACATGCGTGAGCAGCTGGACCCCAGAGGATTATGGGTAACGGGCAGGTAATGGTGAGGATGGCGGCGTTGGTTTCACTCAGTGGATCACTGGCCAGAGTCAGCGGCAGGGGAGGGGCCAGGCTTTGGCTCCAGGGCGTGGTCAGGTGTGTGGGCATGGCGAGCAGAGGACTGAGACAGGTGATGGCGACGCCCATCACCACTGGAGGAGTGACGCTTACGACCTTCATCTATAGGAGGCTGAAGAACAAACAACAGAAAAGAGAGGATTTAACACACACACACACCGACCACAAGAGACAGACGGGCAGGAAGACAAAGAGAAAGAACAGTGAGACATGCGTCTTACACACAGATGCACTTACGTCAACTCTGAAGTCCTCCAGGCGTCTGAAGTTACGCAGATACTCCTGCAGTTTGGAGTCGATCTCCAGATTCTTAGCTTTAGAATATTTGAGAAAAGCCCAGAACTTCTCCAGACCATACAGCTGACCTACACACACACACACAGGTAGTGCATTAGTGTGTTCACTCTGAATGAATGAGTGAGGTGTAGAGAGTGAGTGCGTGCTGTGCATGTATGTTACCTGCTTCATAATCTTTGATGGTTTCCTCCTGGAAGTCTTTGAAGATTTCGGGTCTGAACTTCCTCTCCAGACCATAACTGTAATAACGGAATAGACATTCCAACCCGTACCTGACACACACACACACACACACAGAGCAACTTTAAACATGTATAACAGGTATCTGGGGTGGAAGCTGTGCGCTGTGTTACAGAACCTGCCCTCAGACTTCCATCATCCGATCACTCAGCAATACACTCACATTTATTTAATATATTTCTTCAGTTTAATGTTTAATCAGTGCTTTATTCTCCTACAGGAAAATATCAAAATTCTAAATCACACACAGTGTGATGAGGGATGAGTGGGCGGAGTCTCTGTACCTGTAACCCTCCTTGGCGTCCTCGACTCCCAGCTGTCTGAACTCCTCATACATTTTCCTGTTAAAGTGATCACGCAGAAAGAACGACCAGAAACGGAAGAGTGTGTTCATCTCCTGAGACTGACCAATCCCCAACCGCTTACGTTCTGACAGAGAGAGAGAGAAAGTTAAAACTTTTCTGCACATCTCACACTTTGGTTCTGATCATGAGGAAAGGGTTTCTGGACATTAAATAACAGGTGTGTGTGTGTGTGTGTGTGTGTACCATTGAGACAGCGCCGTCTGTATTTGTGGTAGACATGCTGTGTGAAGCCGTTCTCCTTCAGCAGCTCGTGTGATGGATGCTGGAATTTTGGGAGAGACTGAGGAGTGCAGCCGATGTTCCCCAACGCTGCCGTACCTTCAGAAGGACTCGCATTAGAGCTAAAACACACACAGGATGGTGACAGACAAGAGTTAAATGTGGTGCGTGTAGCAACTCACACTGGTGGAAAGAACGACTCAGAAACACGTGGTGTGAAACTGGTCTAAATCTCAACAGACTCAAAAATATACCGTTTTTATGGTAACAGAACTGACATGACATGAACGCAACACCTCATTAATTACAACACAGAAGTGTGCGTTAGTGCACAATGACGGTTGTGTGTGTGATACCTGACGGACGCAGTCCGTGATCGATGTTCTCGCGAGTCCATCACCCAACCGACGTGACACTCCATTGGTGGATTTGAGCTGTGACGCGTCTTCCTTTTGCGCGGCGTCTGAAACACACGGTTTATACGTACATAAACAGAGAGAAATGTCTTTTGTCTGATATCACACCATGATGTAACGTGCCCCATCCTGTAGAGATGAAAGTGGAGCAAAGAAAAAAAAATCCTGAACTTTTGAAAGTCAAACTAAGACTGTGTGTGTGTGGGGGGGGGGGGGGGCGAAAAAATTTTAACAACATAACACTCAAACCCCTGCATTCTAGTGCATTTTAGTGCTTATTTTCACTGAAACAAGTTATAACTTTTCTTTCATGTACATTAATGATTCACATGTCAAAAATATCAAATTTAATTCCCCGAGTTAATGAGTAATTTTCAGGAGTGCGTTTAGAAAACGCGGTGATTTTCCTGCTACACAGTTCATTACTTTGAAAAAAGAAAAAAATCAGACAGTTGAAGGTAAACTCAGCAAAATCCCAAAACAGTGCTGTTAAACAGTAAAGGTCTGTTAGAGTTTCTAAAGCTTTCAGGTTTCAATGTTGGGGACGCTGAGCCTCGTTTATCAATCTTTTAGTAGAGCTGTGCGTTTGCAGAAGCTAAAGTGAACTAAACATTTCCAATTCAGATTTATGCGAGTTGAAGCCAGGTGTTTACATTAGTTCGTATTGTCTGTAAATTTAAACACCAATGAATACCAAATTTCTCATGTAAATCAGGGGCGTGGCTAGGATTTTTCAGGTGTGTGTGTGTGTGTGTGTCACACACTGACTGGCAGCCTGAGTGCATTCTGTAACAAAAAAATAATTCCCATTGCTAGTTTTAGGCGGTTTAGAAACCGGCTCTTCCATTATTGCTGTTTCTTCCACGTTTTCTTGATGATGTGTTCTAGAAACGGCACTAAAACTTAGCTTCGAAGCCACAAAATGCAACTTTGATGGAAAAAAAAATATATAATAAATTGCTGACCTCTCTTCACGTCGAAAGAAGGAGGAAAGTTTTGACATGGCGAATTATTAACACAAGAGGAAATACTCGTAATTCACAACTAAAAAGACTGCAGCTACACCGGCAGCTTGAACACGCTTTCTAGTGCGATTGTGTTGCGCTTGCGCAGAACGGTGTCAGTCCTGCACGCCTAACAAGCTCCGGCTCGCGCGCCGTTAACAAAGAACACCTGTCTTTAATCAATGAACTATGTTTGGGCTATTTAAGGACCGCGCCCATGTAAGGATGATGCGAAGTATTACGCCGCGTCTAGGAACGCGAAAAGTCCGAAAAATAAATTTCTCCATTCAGAAAACCGGAGATTTTCAAGAGTTTTGTCAAATATCTGGATTTCCGGGTAAATCCGGAAGACTTTCATCTATAATCCTGCGAAGACGGACTCCATACACTTCTGAGGAATCAATGATCTGCACCGTTTACAGCTCTGCCCACAAGTTCAAATTTCTATTCATTGCAACATTTAAACTGTTATAGCACATGCTGTGTGCGTGCGCGTGTACCTTGGCATCCACAGGCCGGCCCTCCTTGATGACAGGGTAGAAGCGAGGTGTGTGTGTGTTATGTTTGCAGCGTGGTGTGCGGGGTGTGTGAGGAGTATGTGGCGCTCTGTATCCGGGTGAGTCGGGAACAGCAGTGGGGAGAGAGCGTGCCATCATGGATCGCTCCGGCGCTCCGAACAGCTTATTCGCCAGGTCATCTGTAGGAACTACAAAAAAACACACACAGCTTAGTGATCTCTCTCTCACACACGCAGAGAGAGCTTGGTCTCACAATCTGATAACAGGTAGTCTTAATGACGCCATGACTCACTGTGTTGTGGGCGGGGCGGACAGGGTGGCACTTCCTGGTTGGGGTCGATGGGGGGTTCAGGGGTCAAACAGTCAAACTGCTCACGACTGATCAGGTGAACCTTCTTAAAGTTCTCCACCTCTTGCTGCACATGCACAGACACAATCATGTAACATCGTATAAAATAACTGCGCGTGCACACACCTTCACTGGCTACATCCTAAAATCACTAAATAGGGAAGTATAGTAGTGTCTATAAGCATCACATTTGAAATCCATAATAAAGGTTTATATATAAAATCTCACCAGAGAAGTGCGTGTCCATTTCCCCCCTCTACCCCTTTAACACACTCAGACAAAACTGCTCCCCAAAAAAAATACATAAATAAGGGGGGGAGGGGGGGTGTTACTTTATAACACACGCACGCACACACACACACACACACACACAATGAACAGCTGCACAAAGCAGAGAGAGCAAAGTCCTGCCACATCCAGAACACAATCACTAAAGGCCTAAAGAGCACGTGTACACGTTCTAGTGCACGTGTCTGGATGATGATCCAGCACTCACACTGTGAAACAGGCAGCCCAGAGCCACGCAGGCGCTTTACCATGTTTCTGCATCATTCTGGACCCACCCGTATGGTCCTGATCACTCAGGGGGCTGTTCTACACACTCCCTAAAGCTCTCAGCAGGACGTTAGGCTGATTTTTAGCTTCATGATTATGATTATTACCTTGATGGTAGCGTACTCGGGCTCGTACGTGTCGTGCCACAGGTCCTGTTCATAGTAGAACAGCCCATCGTTAATGACCTTAACGAGCTCATTAGTGAGTTTGGAGCGGGAGACGTGGTTGCCCGTCCGGTCGCCCCCAGGGTGTTTGCGCAGATACGGTGGCGTCTGAGTCACGATCAGGATCTTGTTGACATCGTGATCATCGATCTCTCCATCTGACTCGTCATCCGTCCACTCGGTGAAGGTGTTCCTCCGCCCATCCATCGCCTCCATCTCCTCATCAAACAAGAAGTCCAGCTCCTCAGGCTCATCCTGATCCCCTGCAGTAAGGGCACTCCGAGGGTCCTCCGGCTTCTGACGCCCCACACAGAGGGGGATAGTGGGACAGACACACAGACGGAGAGAGAAAGGGTCAGAATGTACCGCAGGAGGTGCTATAGGCTAACTTTATGGAAGTGTATGCATGCCATGTTCTGTTTCCTGGGTTTCAATTATTGGGCCGTATTGTAAATAACATCCTACTCCCTGTTTTCTACACTAAAGGATCATGAGCACCAAGTAGTGCACCAACACATAGTGCAGTGTGTGTATGTACTTTTGGTCTGGCTGGTGAGGGGCGTGGCCGCTTCTTCACTTCTATCCAGCACTCCGAGTCGAGATCAGGGAGACTCGCTGATAAACCCTTTGGCATCGTCTTCAGGTTACACACTTCCTCCTGTTTCTGTTCAGCTGAGGATGGCATATGAGGAGAACCTACACACACACACACACACACACTTTGGACTCAGCTCAGCTAGTTACACACACAGTTTTATCATATAATTAGACACGGGACAGTAACCGTGCGAAGTGCTGAGTGTGTCATACCTGTGTGAGGTGTGTCAGCTGTGCTGCGGGGGATGAATTCAGGGCAGTGGATGAGTTGGGAGAAGTCAGTGTGTGTGTGTTCAGGAAGCATTAACCCAGGAAGAGGCCATTTCTCTGGATCCTCTCTACACCGAATTTTCATATCAATAATCTCCACCTCCTTACTGTCCTTTAGAGCCTGAAAAAAAACACAGTTTAATAAGGTATGACTGATCACCTTTCACCTGTTGCCAGTTTAGGTGTGCTGCAGTAACTAACTAAAATGAAGGACTTCAGTTACAGATCCAGAGTCACAAAAACATCAACATGTACACAAACCAGGGATGAGAGTGGGTGGTCATCAAAAAAGCAGAAAACAAGATGTCCCCCCGGAAAATTTTGAAAAATAAGGCCTTACAAACCACTTGCCCTGCAATCTGAGCTGTAGTAGATTTAAAAAAAAAAATAATAATAATAAAAAAAAAAATATATATATATATATATATATATATATATCTGTTGTCTTTTTTATATATTTACATGAAAATATGTTTCAAATCAATAGGAGTATTGTTTGAATTCAAGATAAAATCACATTCTACATTCAAGGGTATGGTTATGATTCATGATCAACAAAAACGACAAACTAAATTCACATTAAACTTAAGTTTTATTAATTATCAAAATGTTCATATATTAAATAAAATTTTAGGGTGACTGACTTTTTCTCCCCATGTCCTCAATAGTTGCATATGATTCCTTCAAAAAGTCTTTTGAAATATTTAAGTTTTCAAAACTGTCAGCATTAATTCAGATTTACTGACCATCATATACATGCTCAACGTATTAAATCAAACGAATGCTAAGTTTATGGGATAATGTCTGTGTACACTTTATACAATTATTTATAGTTCACAGTCACTTCTCATTTTCATTTAATCATTTCAACGACTTCTTCAGCTTTTTGGCCAAAGACAAGAGCTTGTCAGTCCTCTCTCTGTTTTTTATACCAGCATCGATTTCACGTACCTTCGCTTCGTCTCGCTTGTCAATTGTATTCGGTATTTTGAGTAAAAAAGCCGATACGAAAGAGAAACGTATTTTCGAAGAGCAGCAACGATGAACATGTGCAAGTTTCGATAAAATAGAACAGATGCGGTACTTTTGTAAGAACTGTTATGATTGGCTTTTGTTCTCTCCCACACTCTTGTAAGAACTGTTATGACTGGCTATCATGCTCTCGCCAGTGATGTTTTGGCCAATTACATTGTAGATAACATGCATTCTACCGCGAGACTTAGCGAGACTAAAGATGGCGAAAATGTAAACATGTAACATCATCATAGGAATGAATTACGCTTGAGTATCATGAAGGAACATACCCCAACCCCCCTCAATAAATGAAAAAAAAAAAAAAAAAAATCAACGGATTTGGCATAATATAAAAAGGTTGATTTTTACTCAGAAAAAGCGGAAATCCGCCGAAAAGCAGAAAACTCTCATCCCTGCAAACAGTACACTCCACTGTGTCTATTGTTCTCTATTCAACCCAATGTACTGCTGTAAACAGTGTCACTGTGTTATAAACAGATCAGTGTAAGAGTTTAGTGCAGGATCAATATAAAGTTCAGTATTAAATTCTTCCTTGTGCACTTCTGGACTCATCTGTGATGAATGAGAGCATCATCATGATGGAACCTGAGGTCAGTAGCGTTACCTCGGTGATGAGGTGGATGTCAGTAGTGAGCGCTTGAACACGGTGAAAGCTCGCAATCAGGGCTACAGGCAGGAAGCCACCTTCATCCATCTTCCTCCTGAGAAAAAAGTCCCGCTCCAGATTCCCCACACTGAAGTAGTACTCTCTGTATACACACACACACACACACACACACACTTACTATTCGTTTTTATGACAGATTTGTCGGTTACGGCCATGAGAAACTAAACAGTAATAAATTCAGTTTATCACATGTCCACTACACACATTCAGTACAACTGTTACTGAGCAAGAGTAAAAACACACTACAGCTGTCTAACACACATCAGTAAATTTCATTACATCATATCACAGTGTGTATAGTGTAGAGGGTGTGTGCGTGCTCACATCTGTCTCTTGATGTACTCTTTCAGCAGGTCCTGGTCCACACTGTATAACTCAGTGCTGCTCACACTGTCATAGTAATAGGTCACGGACTGCGTGTATTTGGGGTTGTACACTCCGTCCTTCCCCTCGTACTTGTAGCCATACTGATAGTCATACTGACCTGTAGGGGATGGGGGTGCACGCACACACACACACCATCACAGCCTCAACTCTCACCTGCTGTGTTTATGGTACTATTCAACACAGTTTACATAAAATCAGTGCACATCAGAGATGTGCGTGCATTATAAAATATCTGATACACGCACACACCTCGTCCTCCTCGTCCTCGTCCTCTTCCACGTCCCCGCCCCCTTCCTCGTCCTCTGAACCCTCCTCTGAACGGCGCTCCCTCGCTTTTCACACTCGAAACCTCATCATGATCATCTCTGAACTGATCACGTTCATATTTCCCACTGTGCCAGTCTACACACACACACACACACACACACACACAGTAGTATTTCAATGTTAATCGATCATTACAGCTTCATACTATTAAAACTTTAACTAAAACCAAAATCATCCATTAAACTAATAAAGGTGTCCGATACAGATCACGTCGCCTTACCTCTGAGGTCGTTCCTGTTGGCATGGTGCATTCTGGGAGTTTCCCCCTGGCGTGCGTTGTTCCTGGAGGCTGAGCGCTCTCGTGGTCCCTCAGACTTCACCTCGATCATCAGAGGAACCCACCTGTGTTTATTTCCTGTTTATAGAGAGAAAGCTCTTCATCAGAAATATCTGGATTCAGACATGTTTAATCTTAATAATTACAATAAAAAGAAAAAGAAGGAACAACATGAACAAGGTCCTCACTGCAGAACAAAGTCCAGGGGGTGGAGCTGGATCTGATCCAACTCCTACAACCCTTACCCCTAAACCACACAACAGCGCACACCAGGAAACACCACATTAAAAACACACTTATCCAGCCTGAAACACACTCCACCCCTGTTCTTTCAGCTTAAGTCCAGGTAGGAAGAACTATATCAGGTTCAACCACAGGGACTATTGGTTCTGCAATGAGGGGTGCCTGGAACAAGGAGAAGGGAAAGCACAACAAGGAGAAGCAGTAGAGCATTATATCAACATGCAGTTCTGGACTTCTCCTGCAGGTGGCAGTGCAGCTCCACAGCAACTCCGGCTGGTTAGTGACGTGGCCCTGCACTTATCTACGTACACCACTGAACATGTAGAGTGCAACCCCTGATACTACCGCTGCTGCCACACACACCTTTCTTCTTGTGAATGTTGTTCTTGTGCATGTCTTCCTCTCCGTTTTTCTCCTCTCCTGAATCATCTGATTTTGTCTTCTGGTTCTCTTTAGTCTCCTCACTGTCTCTCTTCTCTTTAGACTCCCTCTTCACTGACGCCTTCTTACACCCCTGAAAAGAGAGAGAGACACACACACAATCAGTTTTACTTGAAGACCTGAATGAGTCTGTAATTTTAAATAAATATCACACACTCCGTGGCATGTTAACATTCACAGCTCACTCACTCACTCTCGCATTATATTCTTGATTGAGGCATTGAGTGTTGATTAATTTTCTATAATGGCATAAAAAGGGTGATATTTGCATGATCTGTTTTCTGTAAAATCAGGGGAAAAATATGCAAAAGATAAAAGGCAATCAGCTCTGAGTATAATATCGTGCATGTAACAATATTACATGATATAATGGGATTAGGGCGGCACGGTGGTGTAGTGGTTAGCGCTGTCGCCTCACAGCAAGAAGGTCCGGGTTCAAGCCCCGTGGCCGGCGAGGGCCTTTCTGTGCGGAGTTTGCATGTTCTCCCCGTGTCCGCGTGGGTTTCCTCCGGGTGCTCCGGTTTCCCCCACAGTCCAAAGACATGCAGGTTAGGTTAACTGGTGACTCTAAATTGAGCGTAGGTGTGAATGTGAGTGTGAATGGTTGTCTGTGTCTATGTGTCAGCCCTGTGATGACCTGGCGACTTGTCCAGGGTGAACCCCGCCTTTCACCCGTAGTCAGCTGGGATAGGATCCAGCTCGCCTGCGACCCTGTAGGACAGGATAAAGCGGCTACAGATAATGAGATGAGATCATCACTTCCTATCGAGACTGACCTGCACTTCCTTGGTGGCGATCTCTCCGGGTGTCGGCCAGTTGGTTGCATCTCCAAAATCTCCAACCTTTTTTTCAAAAACACACACACACAGTAATACATCATGCTTCACACAGCACTCATGATCTACAAGCAGTAATGTCACACATTCATGAGCTGCTTAGACACTTCCCTAATTTAGAAACATAATTACATAAGTCTACTGACAACACCCGAGTATCCATAAGAGAGAGTTACCTTTCCTCCTCTCCTGGATCGGGGGTTTCCTGCTCTCACCACTTTTGCTGGTCCAGTTTGCTCTGAAAACACAAACATTATAAAATACTTTACACATTTGAATACTAACATTGAGTTTGATGTATTGTAGTGTTTCACCACGTTCACTCAGCCAGCTGAACACTGCACATAGCCGAGGTTAACTAGTACTTGACCCACACACACCCCTAATCAGTAATCACTAACTCATCACTCTGAAATGCAGCTGTTTATTCTAATCGCACTCCAGGAGTCATGTGACTTCTAATTTTAGTATTACATATTATAGATTTTAATAATCATTTGGGAGAGAAATTAAAAACACGATAATACGAAAACTAACAATATGCCGTTATCCTCCTACAGTTAGACTGAAGCAGAGCTCAGTGTGATGGCGCTCTCGTGCTCGTCTGAATATAAAGTTCTGTTTCAGAGTTTGAGTGGAAATATTAATAAACTCAACAATAACCCATTTTTATAATAATCTGATAGTCAGTACAGGGGTGTGTGTGTGTGTGTGTGTGTGTGTGTGTGTGTGTGTGTGTGTGTGTGTCATTTACTAGACCAATGAATAAGTTTTACTGAACGCCAGCAGTGTGGATGGTGGGCGCCTCCAACATATCTAGTCCTTCTTGTTCCTAATGTGTACTCAAATATTGTTACACTTCAAACAGGAAGGAATCTACTTTAATTTTTTTTTTTTTAAAGTTAGACATTTGACCTTGCTGTGACCTCGACCCTGTTTGCATCAGTTCTGCTTCATTTGCTGGTTACAGAGATAATCTCATATAAACATTCAAACACTCATTCTCCAGATATCACACTAACAACAATCTCAGACGAACACACACACACACACACACACACACACACACACACGAGACCGCGAAAGAAAAACACAAAAATAAAAGTCGTGTGCATGTTCCTTTATTCCTCACACCCGAGGTGTGTCCACTGTAGTTTAACATTTAATGGAGTTGAACTGGATGTTCACAGAAATGTCTTCTCTGTCACATCTCACGACTGGCTCCAGAAACTTTTACAAGTCTAACATTTCAGCAGAACACCGTCAGAAATGGCGTCAGAGATGATGTATGAATTCTGACTCCTCACACAGTTAAATGATGTGCTAATATCCATCTACATCCCTAATATCTGCTGCATGTGTCGTGGGCGTGAGTGACAGTGACACTTCTCTCTGGGGTTTATTTGGCTCCAGTGTCCCTCAGGGCTCAATACTCTCACCTCCACTGTTCACACCGCACACTAACAAGCTTCCAAAAAAAAAAAAAAAAACCTCCACTACGTAATGCAGTAAAATTAATTTCTCTCATTTTTACAGTGCTCACAATGCCATCTTTATTAGATCATTTCACACTGCCACGTAACGCATTCACACCACATACAGAGTGATTAACACCAACACACATCAGTGAACACCATATCTGCCTGGCCCATACACACAGTCAGATAAATGAGAACAGGGTGGATGCTTCAACCAATATCTCCCTCTCACACACACACACGTCAGCAGGCTGGTGGATCAGCTGTAAGTGTGAGAGCAGACAGGTGACAGGAATCATGGAGAGAATATATGTGGTGTAAGGGTGCACATGCATCAGCACTGCTCACACTCACTGCTTACTTTATGTACATGTGGAGGATTAAAAGGGACCCCTGAGCGGAACTGTAAAATATTTAGTCATTTCTCACACACTAACCGTTCTGTCGGTTTTAAAATTCATACACTGACTGTAAAAGAAGATCCAGTTCGTGACAGAGTTCAGTAACTGTGTTCATAAACGTGATTGGAGACACAGCATTAGTTTGTTTAGTCTTCAGTTGCGTAAAGCATCACATGGTGCTATACTGCCCCCCCCCCGTTTACGCTCGTGTTTCACAGCTCTGACGCGTCACGCTCATTTCTGAGGATGCAACTGTGACACATCAAGCAAGCCCAGGATGTGTGCAGCGAGATTGTGTGTATTAGTCGTTTACAACAAGTATAAATCGGTGTTATGAGCCGAATCACAGCCTACAAACGAACTCTTCTGCCAGAGCTTTGTCTCAGGCCCCACCCACACATCAATATTTCTGAAAGCATTGTTTTTTTTTTTTTTTTCCTGCTTCTGATTTTCCTCCTGCTCTCCATGTTTTGCATCACTGGAGCTTTTCCAAAAACACCCTCTGAGGTGGAGAACACTTAAAACTCAGTTTCATCATTTTCGCTTGGACAGGAAAACATACATTTTTGAAAAACGTCATGCCAGTTCTGTGAGGGTTATGAACGTAGTAGGACTCTGTTTATCTCAGCTGCTAATTGGGTCGTTACTCTGTCCGCTGTACTGTAGCTAATAATGTGTTAGCAGTTTAATTTCACTTCATGTGGAGCACAGAATCTGATCAATGCTGAACTGCTCCAGAATCCAACGCTGCTGCTTTAAACAGCAGAGTCCAACCTAGATCAGACCCTGGAGAATCTCTTGGCCATGCTGAAGAGTTTCTGCATTTTTCCTTCACTGAGACTCAAAACACAGCTTTTAATGACATCCTCCAGAGTCTGATCTAACACAATGACATCACTGTGTTCACGCAGTCACTTGCTGCTCTGTGGCCATGTTTATGATCAGATACACACATACAGTTACATCTGTGTATAGCAAGAGTAAAACTTATGAACTTCTGTTAAATCAACAGTAAATAACACACACAATGCATCTGTGTGAACATCGGTTTATTTCCATGTCTCATCTTTATCCACAGACTGACGCTCCCACCTCAGCCAAGACTAAACAATTTTTTTAAAGGATAATCCATTTTTGATTTCAGACTTTTTTTAAAAAAAAGTAAAACCTGTACAGTGTGCATCACATCACTCACAGCGGTTGGCACAGGTATAGTGTGTTGTACATTTCACTGGAAGACAGACAAAGAGACCGAGAGAATGCTGGAGTGGAAATGTTTAATCAGGTCTGGGGTCAGTGCTGTAGTCACCACACACACCTCTGTAATATTTGTCAAATGAAAAGCCGGGTTTACACTCTGCTGTAAATATCAGCTCTGAAACACCACCATTCTCCCTCACCCTGAGTAATACTCTATAAACAGCACATGGCGTTTTTTTTTTTAATTCTTCTTACACCACAATTACAATTTATACTTTATCCATTTAGTGTTAAAGTTTAATTTTATGAAACAAGTTATTTCATGCCGTCACTTAAATTATAGCAGCTATAAACAGCCGTCCCCTCACCAGCCTCTTTACTCTCAAGTTAATAAGGTTTAAAAAAAAAAATTTTTAATTGCACTTTGTTCCATGTTCCTGAAAAACTGTAAAGAAGTGTAACCAACTCTGTCCTGAAGATATCAAAGAATTTACAGTTCCAGCTTCACCTCTGACTGTTACACAGCACTGACACTGGAGACTCCTTCCAAAAACTCCACTCACTCACACACACACTTCTCCTTACAGGAAAAAAAATGAAATGTTCCTGTGAATAATATATTAATCTAACCCTGTGATTTGAGGCTGCACGACAGTCTGAGCTGCTGTTATAGAGAATTAATCAGCACCTTCTGACCAATCAGAGTCCAGAACTCAGCAGCAGTGTGGTATAAATCAGACAACACTGAAATGTGTTCAATACAAATGTTTCAGATTACTGAGCAATCATCATCATCATCATGTGTGTGAGGCAGATGTTTAACTGAGCAAACATCAGCAGAGTTTATACCACACACACACAAAATCATCCCTAAACTTGAGGATTTTTGCTCAGTCACATGGCTGAAACAGGCTCAGTGTACAGGAGCATGATGGGAGAAAAAACATTAACGCAGCTATTTTACTTACTTAAACACACACACACGTGTTTTAACTCATTTCCCACGTTATAACAGACCTCCCCCCCACACAGGAATGCTATAAACCCGCTCATGCTAAAGGACAGAACACATGATGTGTCAGGCTAAAGCTACAGGCTAATCAGCTAGCATTAGATTAGTCGTTTCGAAGGGTTTAGATTGCCAAGCTACTAACGTACCACCAAATCCACTATGAAACTAAACTCGCGTCTCAAATTATTCATCCTGCTGCCTGAAGCGCGAGTTGTGTGGAGGAACTCCGGCCCGAACCAGCCAGGGAGAAACACGTGGAGTTCATCCGGGTCCTTTTACACCGCTAACAGCCCTCGTTAGCATCGCAGTTTCAGCAAAATGTGACAAAACCCCGCGCTCGTGGCAACAAGCCATTATTAACTGGAACAAAAATAAGTTAAATTTTAACACGTTTCGTTTAGCAGAATTAGCATGTGAGCAGTTGAGCAGGATTAGCACGTTAGCCCGAGTGTAGGCCCGTCCGCCATTGTTAGCACACAGCGCGAGACAGGCCAGGGTGACTGGATTAGCGGTTAGCATCCACTAGCTAGCCTTCACACAATACACGGTTCTTAAAGACGCGTTGAACCCGAAGCAGCGCAGAAACTCCGAGCGAAAACACACAGAGCACAAACTCGGCTTCGAGTCAGAATGCGGCACTCCGCTTTAAAGGGCGGATCGCAAGCAAATGCGCGTGCCATCAATAACAGTTCATACACATTTACCTCAGGATCTCCCTCACACACACACACACACACACACACACAGGAGGCAAACAAACAACATAACGCTTCTATAATGCGAATAAAGAACAGCCGACTAAAAGTGATGATTAGTCAAAACAGAAGGTCTGCATGTGGCCGGGCATCGCGCTCGCGTTCACGGTCTCTGTCTGTGTGTGGGGGGGCGTTAGCGGAGTTAGCATGCTAGCGGACTTGTGACAGCTGCCTGATGGACTGACTCTCTCTCTCTCTCTCTCTCTCCACCGCAGCGGTGTGTGTGTAACCGGAGTACAGAGGGAAGTGTTCGGCGGCTCACCGTGCCCGGTCTGTCCGTTCACCGTCACCGAGTTGAGCTTCTTGGTCCAGGGGTTGACTTTGGGCGGAGGCGCCTCTCTGAACTCCTTCTTCTCCTCCCCGGTCTCGTTCCCCTGCAGACTGCGCTCCTCTCCGGCCTGCCTCGAGCTCGGCCCCGCGGTGAGCGCTCCGTGTCCGGCGGGCGGCTGGAGGTCCTCCTGCTGCAGGAGCGGAGTGGGGTTGGTGGTGGTGCTGTTGTGCAGGAGAGTCTCCACCTGAGTGGCCATGTCTCCGGTCCTCCTTTCGCCCAACGTGAACGTGCTGTCCAACTTAAACCACAAAAAGTCCCTCTTGTGTGTCTCTTCCTTCGCTCCTGCTCCACTCGGCTTCGCTCTGAGCCGCAGAATGGCGGATTCTCATTAAAACATGTAAAATGTTGTAAAAATTATTAATAAATCCTGCAGTGAAGCTCTCGGCCTAATTCTCCCCTCAGCGATCAGCACCACGCGACAGCCGCCCGGGGGCGCGCACGCAACAGCGACGGAGGAGATGTGAACGCGCCCGCTACGTACGTACGCTAATCCTCTCCACGCACTGACAGCGCGATGACGTCACCACGCTCTGGCTGTGGCCGTACGTGCTGAAGGGTTTGTTGACCTCTGAGCTCCTTCCGGCTCTGCAGCGGCGCTGCCCTGTTGTTGTTTTTGCATCTTAATTTTCATTTCTCATTGTTTTCTTCCTTTTTTGTTAATGTTTGATTGTATTTGTGCCTCGTCTGACTTTTTCAATTAATCATAAAAAGATTTGCTGCCTAGCTCGATTAGCTTTTCAGTTATTTCTAGGCAGCATCACTATTTGTCTGTTTTATGTTTTTGTTATTTGTAAATTTTAGTGTTTTAGTATGAAATAAAGATATTTTGCCCGAACCTTTTTGACCCAAATGGACATTAAGAATTTTCTGTGACCCTTTGCACTGACCACTCTATAATTTTTTTTTTTTTTAATTCCAGATTTATAACATAGGACTATTGTCATGTGACCATTTTATGATGTCAGTCACATCCAGATGTGTTCCTCACACTGATTTTGCAGCCTGGTGATGAGTGGTGTGTTGCTATATAGCCCAGGAGTAATAGGGTTATACCCGGAACAAATTATGGCCCTTTTTCAGCTCACTTCAGCTCGCTTCAGCTCACTTCAGCCCGACACGGCTCGCGTTTCGACTAC
>NC_083580.1:302500-362918 GCF_027579695.1 Neoarius graeffei | reverse complement strand
TCTCTCTGCCTGCCTCTCTCTCTCTCTCTCTGCCCTGCCTCTCTCTCTCTCTCTGCCTGCCTCTCTCTCTCTCTCTCTGCCTGCCTCTCTCTCTCTCTCTCTGCCTGCCTCTCTCTCTCTGCCTGCCTGCCTCTCTCTCTCTGCCTGCCTGCCTCTCTCTCTCTCTCTGCCTGCCTGCCTCTCTCTCTCTGCCTGCCTGCCTCTCTCTCTCTGCCTGCCTCTCTCTCTCTCTCTGCCTGCCTCTCTCTCTCTCTCTGCCTGCCTCTCTCTCTCTCTCTGCCTGCCTGCCTCTCTCTCTCTCTGCCTGCCTGCCTGCCTCTCTCTCTGCCTGCCTGCTCTCTCTCTCTGCCTGCCTGCCTCTCTCTCTCTGCCTGCCTGCCTCTCTCTCTCTGCCTGCCTGTCTCTCTCTCTCTGCCTGCCTGTCTCTCTCTCTCTGCCTGCCTGTCTCTCTCTCTCTGCCTGCCTGCTCTCTCTCTCTCTGCCTGCCTGTCTCTCTCTCTCTGCCTGCCTGTCTCTCTCTCTCTGCCTGCCTGTCTCTCTCTCTCTGCCTGCCTGTCTCTCTCTCTCTGCCTGCCTGTCTCTCTCTCTCTGCCTGCCTGTCTCTCTCTCTCTGCCTGCCTGTCTCTCTCTCTCTGCCTGCCTGCCTCTCTCTCTCTGCCTGCCTGCCTCTCTCTCTCTGCCTGCCTGCCTCTCTCTCTCTCTCTGCTGCCTGCCTCTCTCTCTCTCTCTGCTGCCTGCCTCTCTCTCTCTCTCTCTGCCTGCCTGCCTCTCTCTCTCTCTCTGCCTGCCTGCCTCTCTCTCTCTCTCTGCCTGCCTGCCTCTCTCTCTCTCTCTGCCTGCCTGCCTCTCTCTCTCTCTCTGCCTGCCTGCCTCTCTCTCTGCCTGCCTGCCTCTCTCTCTCTCTCTGCCTCTCTCTCTGCCTGCCTGCCTCTCTCTCTGCCTGCCTGCCTCTCTCTCTGCCTGCCTGCCTCTCTCTCTCTCTCTGCCTGCCTCTCTCTCTCTCTCTGCCTGCCTCTCTCTCTCTCTCTGCCTGCCTCTCTCTCTCTCTCTGCCTGCCTCTCTCTCTCTCTCTGCCTGCCTCTCTCTCTCTCTCTGCCTGCCTCTCTCTCTCTCTGCCTGCCTCTCTCTCTCTCTGCCTGCCTCTCTCTCTCTCTGCCTGCCTGCCTCTCTCTCTCTGCCTGCCTGCCTCTCTCTCTCTGCCTGCCTGCCTCTCTCTCTCTGCCTGCCTGCCTCTCTCTCTCTGCCTGCCTGTCTCTCTCTCTCTGCCTGCCTGTCTCTCTCTCTCTCTCTCTGCCTGTCTCTCTCTCTCTCTCTGCCTGCCTCTCTCTCTCTCTGCCTGCCTGCCTGCCTCTCTCTGCCTGCCTGTCTGTGTCTCTCTCTCTGCCTGCCTGTCTGTGTCTCTCTCTCTGCCTGCCTGTCTGTGTCTCTCTCTCTGCCTGCCTGCCTCTCTCTCTCTGCCTGCCTGCCTCTCTCTCTCTGCCTGCCTGCCTCTCTCTGCCTGCCTGCCTGCCTCTCTCTGCCTGCCTGCCTGCCTCTCTCTGCCTGCCTGCCTGCCTCTCTCTGCCTGCCTGCCTGCCTCTCTCTGCCTGCCTGCCTGCCTCTCTCTGCCTGCCTGCCTGCCTCTCTCTGCCTGCCTGCCTGCCTGCCTCTCTCTGCCTGCCTGCCTGCCTGTCTCTCTCTGCCTGCCTGCCTGCCTGTCTCTCTCTGCCTGCCTGCCTGCCTGTCTCTCTCTGCCTGCCTGCCTGCCTGTCTCTCTCTGCCTGCCTGCCTGCCTGTCTCTCTCTGCCTGCCTGCCTGCCTGTCTCTCTCTGCCTGCCTGCCTGCCTGTCTCTCTCTGCCTGCCTGCCTGTCTGTCTCTCTCTGCCTGCCTGCCTGTCTGTCTCTCTCTGCCTGCCTGCCTGTCTGTCTCTCTCTGCCTGCCTGCCTGTCTGTCTCTCTCTGCCTGCCTGCCTGTCTGTCTCTCTCTGCCTGCCTGCCTGCCTGCCTCTCTCTGCCTGCCTGCCTGCCTGCCTCTCTCTGCCTGCCTGCCTGTCTCTCTCTGCCTGCCTGCCTGCCTGTCTCTCTCTGCCTGCCTGCCTGCCTGTCTCTCTCTGCCTGCCTGCCTGCCTGTCTCTCTGCCTGCCTGCCTGTCTCTCTCTGCCTGCCTGCCTGCCTGCCTGTCTCTCTCTGCCTGCCTGCCTGCCTGTCTCTCTCTGCCTGCCTGCCTGCCTGTCTCTCTCTGCCTGCCTGCCTGTCTCTGCCTGCCTGCCTGCCTGTCTCTGCCTGTCTCTCTCTGCCTGCCTGCCTGTCTCTGCCTGCCTGCCTGCCTCTCTCTGCCTGCCTGCCTGCCTGCCTGCCTGTCTCTCTCTGCCCTGCCTGCCTGCCTCTCTCTCTCTGCCTGCCTCTCTCTCTCTGCCTGCCTCTCTCTCTCTGCCTGCCTCTCTCTCTCTGCCTGCCTCTCTCTCTCTCTCTGCCTGCCTGCCTCTCTTTCTCTGCCTGCCTGCCTCTCTCTCTGCCTGCCTGTCTCTCTCTCTCTGCCTGCCTGTCTCTCTCTCTCTGCCTGCCTGTCTCTCTCTCTCTGCCTGCCTGTCTCTCTCTCTCTGCCTGCCTGTCTCTCTCTCTCTCTGCCTGCCTGCCTCTCTCTGCCTGCCTGCCTGCCTGCCTGTCTCTCTCTCTCTTTCTGCCTGCCTGTCTGTGTCTCTCTTTCTGCCTGCCTGTCTGTGTCTCTCTCTCTGCCTGCCTGTCTGTGTCTCTCTCTCTCTGCCTGCCTGCCTCTCTCTCTCTGCCTGCCTGCCTCTCTCTCTGCCTGCCTGCCTCTCTCTCTCTGCCTGCCTGCCTCTCTCTCTCTGCCTGCCTGCCTCTCTCTCTCTGCCTGCCTGCCTCTCTCTCTCTGCCTGCCTGCCTCTCTCTCTCTGCCTGCCTGCCTCTCTCTCTCTGCCTGCCTGCCTGTCTCTCTCTGCCTGCCTGCCTGTCTCTCTCTGCCTGCCTGCCTGTCTCTCTCTGCCTGCCTGCCTGTCTCTCTCTGCCTGCCTGCCTGTCTCTCTCTGCCTGCCTGCCTGTCTCTCTCTGCCTGCCTGCCTGTCTGTCTGCCTGCCTGCCTGTCTGTCTCTCTCTGCCTGCCTGCCTGCCTGCCTGCCTCTCTCTGCCTGCCTGCCTGCCTGCCTGCCTGCCTGCCTCTCTCTGCCTGCCTGCCTGCCTGCCTCTCTCTGCCTGCCTGCCTGCCTGCCTCTCTCTGCCTGCCTGCCTGCCTGCCTCTCTCTGCCTGCCTGCCTGCCTGCCTCTCTCTGCCTGCCTGCCTGTCTCTCTCTGCCTGCCTGCCTGTCTCTCTCTGCCTGCCTGCCTGTCTCTCTCTGCCTGCCTGCCTGCCTCTCTCTGCCTGCCTGCCTGCCTCTCTCTGCCTGCCTGCCTGTCTCTCTCTGCCTGCCTCTCTCTGCCTGCCTGCCTGCCTGTCTCTCTCTGCCTGCCTGCCTGCCTGCATGTCTCTCTGCCTGCATGTCTCTCTGCCTGCATGTCTCTCTGCCTGCCTGTCTCTCTCTGCCTGCCTGCCTGCCTGCCTGTCTCTCTCTGCCTGCCTGCCTGCCTGCCTGCCTCTCTCTGCCTGCCTGCCTGCCTGCCTGCCTCTCTCTGCCTGCCTGCCTGCCTGCCTCTCTCTGCCTGCCTGCCTGTCTCTCTCTGCCTGCCTGCCTGTCTCTCTCTGCCTGCCTGCCTGTCTCTCTCTGCCTGCCTGCCTGCCTCTCTCTGCCTGCCTGCCTGCCTCTCTCTGCCTGCCTGCCTGTCTGCCTGTCTCTCTCTGCCTGCCTCTCTCTGCCTGCCTGCCTGCCTGTCTCTCTCTGCCTGCCTGCCTGCCTGCATGTCTCTCTGCCTGCATGTCTCTCTGCCTGCATGTCTCTCTGCCTGTCTGTCTCTCTGCCTGCCTGTCTCTCTGCCTGCCTGTCTCTCTCTCTGCCTGCCTCTCTCTCTCTGCCTGCCTGCCTGTCTCTCTGCCTGCCTGTCTCTCTCTCTCTGCCTGCCTCTCTCTGCCTGCCTGCCTGCCTGTCTCTGCCTGCCTGTCTCTCTCTCTGCCTGCCTGCATCTCTGCCTGTCTCTCTGCCTGCCTCTCTGCCTGTCTCTCTGCCTGCCTCTCTGCCTGTCTCTCTGCCTGTCTGCCTGCCTGTCTGTCTCTCTGCCTGTCTGTCTCTCTGCCTGCCTGTCTGTCTCTCTGCCTGCCTGTCTGTCTCTCTGCCTGCCTGTCTGTCTCTCTGCCTGCCTGTCTCTCTGCCTGCCTGTCTCTCTCTCTGCCTGCCTCTCTCTCTCTGCCTGCCTGCCTCTCTCTCTGCCTGCCTCTCTCTCTCTCTCTGCCTGCCTCTCTCTCTCTCTGCCTGCCTGTCTCTCTCTCTGCCTGCCTGTCTCTCTCTCTGCCTGCCTGTCTCTCTCTCTGCCTGCCTGTCTCTCTCTCTGCCTGCCTGTCTCTCTCTCTGCCTGCCTGTCTCTCTCTCTGCCTGCCTGTCTCTCTGCCTGCCTGTCTCTCTGCCTGCCTGCCTGCCTGCCTGCCTGTCTCTCTGCCTGCCTGTCTGCCTGCCTGCCTGCCTGTCTCTCTGCCTGCCTGCCTGTCTCTCTGCCTGCCTGCCTGTCTCTCTGCCTGCCTGCCTGCCTGCCTGCCTGTCTCTCTGCCTGCCTGCCTGCCTGCCTGCCTGTCTCTCTGCCTGCCTGTCTCTCTGCCTGCCTGCCTGCCTGTCTCTCTGCCTGCCTGTCTCTCTGCCTGCCTGCCTGCCTGTCTCTCTGCCTGCCTGCCTGCCTGTCTCTCTGCCTGCCTGCCTGCCTGCCTATCTCTCTGCCTGCCTGCCTATCTCTCTGCCTGCCTGCCTGCCTGTCTCTCTGCCTGCCTCTCTCTCTCTCTGTCTGTCTGCCTCTCTGTCTCTCTGTCTGTCTGCCTGTCTCTGTCTGTCTGTCTGCATGCTGTCCCTGCAGTTGAATCTGATTCACAGTGAGATCAGTAGTTTGGCTGGTTTTGATGTGGAGGGTGTCATTAATCCCACTAACACTGAGATTGACCTTAAAGATGAGTTAGGTGAGAAATCTCTCATGCTGCATTCATACCTGTCTCTCTGCACCTGTCTGTCTGCGCCTGTGCTGATTTTATCTTTTAGTTTACAGCTGCAGAGTCTGAAATAATTTCCCCTTCACTGAACAGTGATGAGAGCAAGTTAACTAAGAAATGCTAATGTTAGCCACTCTCGTTAGCATGACGTTAGCTAGCTAAGTGCTACAATAGGAAGGACTTCTGTCAGTCCACAAAGAAAAAGATTGCCATGAGACAGACAGCTGTCTCACATCTGTAACTGTGTTCCTGAGGCAGTGGTTCCCCCCCAACATGGTCATGGAGAACGGCACCATGGGATTGACTCTGGGAACACATGAGAGCGGTGTTAATGGCTTAATCAGCACAGGCCCTGAATTCACTTCCTGTTTGTTTTCCTGCAATCACATGATAAACGAGTATCACTGTTATTACCGCTGGGGCTAATCTGAGGAACACAGTGATGCTCGTTGGTGTGATGATGCAGAATATTTTCATGCACATGGATCTGAGAAACCCTCAAAGAAAAACATCAAACATAGACGAGCTGACGCTAACGTAGCCAATTAGCTGAAACGTCCAAAACAAAATCACACCAACACCAGACTCTGGTTGGAGGTGTGGCCAAAGGTCTGAGGGTGGAGCTTGTACATTAGATGTAATGAATGTGCTGAGTTACACATGCACTAAACTCAACACGAAACTGGACACTATACAATTTAATTTATATTTAAAAGATGAAAAGTGTGAGAGTGAAGATGAGCAGGAGGATCTCTGATCTGTGCAGCTTCCTGTGGCTTTTCCTCCTCATTGATCCTCATCCCTCCTTGTTGTCTCCTGCTTTCTGCTGTGCTGCTTTTCCTCCCTCTGCTGATCATCACCGGGTTTTACATCGTGTCATTTGCCTGTGTGTGTGTGTGTGTGTGTGTGTGTGTGTGTGTGTGTGTGCGTGCGTGCGTGCGTGCGCGCGTGTTGTCGTTGTTGTAGCTGCAAGTTGTACAAGCTGATATTTCCTCCATCAGCAGCGACGCTGTCGTTCACCCCACCAACTCCACCTTCCACACGGGTGGAGAAGTAGGTAAAGCAACACACCTTCCACCTCCACCTGAGGAACCGTCACACACCTGTAACCCAAGAAATGCACACCTGTATTATAATCCTGATAATAACAGAGAGAGAGAGAATAAGTATGTGAATAAATATACACGCACACGCTGCGAACCCGCTATAATGAAGTCCTTGGGGCATCCAGGTAGTTTGTAAAACTGAAATGGACCCGCTCACATTATATATGGAATTTTCTGTACATTCTCCTGATCACGAATTTCTCCTCCTGAGTCACTATCGCAGTTCACTGACTGAGTTAAAGGATCACGAACGGAGGCGATGATTTCTTCGTCTGTTATGGAAATGAAGGAGGTGACCGGTGTATTGTTATTGTCCACCCACTGACTCGCGACGTTTTGTAAATTTTCACCATTCACTTCATTCATGTGTTCAAATCACCGATGATGTCATTTATGTCACGCTGTGGGGCGGGGCGTATAAAAATGCTGCCGGTGCACTTGAACTGGGTGATAAGTTTAGCAGTATCATCAGTCATTTCATTCTTTTATCAGTTCTTTAATCTCTGTTCTTGATAATTGTTAGTGATTGATACGTAAGTGAGGCTCATTAAGACTTTGTTTTATGGTGTTAACACATTGTTAATTCGACTGCGGACTCAATTACTTATTGTTTGTCTCTGAGGGAAGACGAGCCCATGGCTCAGTGTGTCAGCAGGCGAAAGATGGATGTAATTGCAGGAAGTGTGTTTATTTATAAACAGGTTGGCAAACGCTTCAAAAACATAAGACAAAGGCAGGGTTGTAAAATGGGCAACAGTCACACGAGGCACAAACAGAAGGGCGGAGTCCAAATACGCAGAACAATATCAAAACCAGAAAGACAATACACAGACACAAGACTTGGTAATGTGAGACACTCGGTACAGCGTGTATACTTCACCCAGTCTGTGTGTTTAGAGAGTCCTTATAATCACGCATGCTGTGATTGCACTCTAATCTGGAACAGGTGCAGAGTAATTAGTCCTAATGACATGGTGCACTCTGAGCACCAGTACGCGTGGATGTGACACAGTGATGGTTTTCTCAAGACTCTGACTAATTGTCAGTGAAGGTGGGGACACGAAATTAGTTTGTTATATGTGAAAGTTCGTAGTAAAAGAGTTTTGTTACAGTGGGGTTGTTCTGTGTGTATTAGTTATATAAAATGTCTGTATGTAGGAAACACGCAGCCTTGACTGCGTCCCAATCCTGTTTTAATGCACCTTTCTCCAGTTCCGCCTTCTTAAGAGCCACTTGATCACTTCATCAGCTCAAGTGTTAGTGAGACATCACTGTAGGAAATTACCCAGAAGGCACTGCAGCGCTGTGATGTAGGCGAGACACACTTACATAGTCGACAAGGGCGCAGGTCTGATTTATTGCATGGCTTTGTGTCCAAGCTCCACCCACTCAAGTTTGATTGGTCCATTCTTCTGTCAGTCATTCATTGGACTGTGTGTAAGTTGGAGAAGCACCAACCAGAACAGGGCGAGTGATGATGTGGTGTTTTAGGGAGTGCGCTGGAGAAGAAGGGCGGGAAGGAGTTTGGTGAAGCCGTTTTGGAGCTGCGCAAGAAGAACGGCCCTCTGGAGGTGGCTGGAGGTGAGGCTGTGTCTCAATCCTACAGGTTTTTACTGGATTAATGATAACCTTTTTACTCATACAGAATGTGTATTGAACACCACAGACAGGAAGTGCAGGTGATCATATGCACTGGAACTTGAACATAGCTGGTCATTCAGAAATGTTTTGTAGATTAGTTTAAAGCTGTTTGTTTTCAGTAGCCTTTATCGAGTGGCTTCATGCTCATGACCTTGATGTCTCCTCCCAGGGAACGAGGGGCTAAAGAAAAAAAAATCTACATCCTCCTGATGTATCCTGGGATTTTCTCCCAGGCATTGAGGAAGGATTAAATGGTGCTACTAAGTCCTGGTTGACTCAGGGTTTCCTCCCAGAGAACTAGAAGACTAGTGAACTAGGAATTGGCATAGAACCCTCCTAACCCTGGACCAGCCTGGGATCTCCTTCCAGGAAACTTTTATTTATGTAGCACTTTTAACCTAGTCTGGTTAACACCAGACCATATCACAAGTGAAATATGGTCTGGAATCCGCCTATTGAATTTCTCGTAGGGGAGGTGTGGTTTACGATTGTCAACGGCCGTTTATTGGACGTTGCGAATGTCTATCATTTGGCGTATACGTAGCCCATGGCCAATCATGGCAGTTGTACCCGGTGACATAATTAGAGCGACGAAGAGGCGAAGAAGAGAAGGAAAGAGAAGGCAAAACAAAAATAGGAAAACAATGGCACCGAAATTATTTTACTTGTGATATGGTCTGGTGTGTTAACCAGACTAATTCAGAACAGTGTCTAAAGCTTGATCGAAAGTTTGGTTCATATCGCTCGCCGCCATGTTAAATGTGATCCGCAAACAGTCCCAAATAAACTGCAAGCTTCCGTTTGTCGAGTAGTACGCGTCACCGTCTTTCCACCCCTCCCCACTCTCTGATTGGCTCCCTAACTCAGGCGAGCCTTTAGACCATAGTTTCCATGCTGTCTTTTCAGATCGGAACGATTGTGCAAAGCAGCATGGGATTTCCCAGGCTACTTTAACCATGGGTATCATCACAAAACAGCTTTACAGAAATCCAGATATCAAATTTAAAAAAAATTATCCCTACTGAGAAAACTAGAGGCGACGGTGGTGAGGCAAAAACCCTGAGAGGAACCAGAGTCCAAAGGGAACCCATCCTAATCTAGAACTTATGGGATTAGGGAACCAGTGGCCTGGAAGGATGTCACCAGTAAAAGTTTGAGTTGATATTGAGAGCTAGTGAAATAGGGAGTGAGGGACAGTGGGAAAGAGGAGAGATACAGTTGCGAGCAGAAGTTTACATACATGGACATGAGTGTCATGGCAGTAAAGCTTTCTTATGGCCACCAAAAGCATCTAGTGAAGGTGAAACTCGGGGACATTTAACCTAATATTAGGCGGCTGTATGTATAATTTTGATCCTGTGTTGATTTCAGAAAGCTAAAAATAAATTAAAAATTGTGCACCAAATTCTTTTTTTTCTGCTAAAGGTGTATGTTGTAATCATTCTGCCTCAGAAAATGATCAGTTTGGAGAATCCGTGAAACCCAAAAGTACCATCACACTCTGGTCCCTGTATGTAAACTGCTGACCACAGCTGTATAATTCCCCAGTGAACTCTGGTTGACCTCAGGCGGCTCCCAGTCAAATGCTTCTGGAATGCCTCCAGTAAGAGGTGCCCAGCCCCCTCTGCTGGACAGTGGTGGCAGCTCTGCTCTAAACTCCTCCTTAATTGGCAAGCTCCTCCCCCTCATGAAGGGTTTGCTGAAAGGGTTCCTGTCTGTAGTCATTCTCATCTTACTCCAGTGGATCTGTATATGACTAGTGTTTGACTCCACCCCCTCACAGCGGCGATGATGTCGGGTTACGGCCTTCCAGCGAAGTTTGTGATCCACTGTAACAGTCCCGGCTGGGGCTCGGATAAGTGCGAGGAGCTGCTGGATAAAACCGTGAAGAACTGCCTTGCTCTGGCTGATGAGAAGAAACTCAAATCTGTGGCGTTTCCCTCCATTGGCAGCGGCAGGTAACAAACCACCACCGCACCCAGTCTCGCCCACCACCATCACTTCCACACGCACCACCACACCTACACCAACGACCATGCCCACTGCCATGCCCACCTTCACCACACCCACTGTCACACCATCATTAGTTCACTGTCGGTGTGTCCCAAGCCACGCCCTGTTCACTCTGTCAGCTGTACAAACACATGAGTAAATCAGAGATTCTAACCCAGTGTCATGTTTCAGTGTGACGAGGAAATGGCAATAAAATATTTTTGGGACACGTGTGTTGTTTTTCTCTCTCTCTGTAGGAACGGTTTTCCAAAGCAGATGGCTGCGCAGCTGATCCTGAAAGCCATCAACAGCTACTTTGTGTCCACCATGTCATCCTCCATCAAGACAGTTTACTTCGTCCTGTTTGACAGTGAGAGTATCGGCATCTATGTCCAGGAAATGGCCAAACTCGACACCAAATAAATTTATATCTGTGTGTTTTTAATACGTTGTGGGTTTCATACACAGATCTCCACTTTAGAGCCCTAGATATCCTGATGTTGTCAGGTGCTGTGAGGTCATGTGACCTCTGTACTCATCTTTTCTTTCCATGAGCAGCAACCAATGAGCAGTCCTATCTAGATGTAAACATTTTCCCAAAAAAATACAGAAGGAATAAAATTTCTGACCCATTTTCCTGCATCACTGAGTTTAAATGTCATGGTGAGATGTTTCACGTGAAAATTTATGTTAAACGTTTTTATAATAACTTTTATACTCCGTGTGTGCAGATGGTGGTGTTCCTCAGGGCTCACTGCTCGGTCCTCTGCTCTTTTTGCTGATGTTAGCTTTGCATGAGTTTTTAGTGTTGCTTGAAAAATCATTAGATAATTAAGTTTGCCAAATTAGTATGAATTACTACCATCATTAATTTATACAATTTCTGTAATAATTAGCTAGCTCCATGCAGAATCTAGACTCTATCTCAGGCACTAATGTGGAGATCTGTGGTTTTATTAGAGTTTAAAATGTTTATTGAGTTACTTGTGGATTTTATGTTGAGACGGTGGTTGAGTGTGTTTGTGTTCTTGTCTCACTGCAGGACTGTTTGAAATTTATTAGAGACTGAGGTGACTGTGTATCTCTCTCTCTCTCACACACACACACACACACACACACACACAAATACTTGATCTTCAAACTCTGTTTTGTTTTTTAAATGTAACATAACTCTAACTTCATTAACAAATATCCAACACGTTGCATTAATGTAGTTTTTTGCCAATAATGAGATTTTTCTCATGCTAGAAAATTAGCTGTTTCTATGGTAACATTGAGAAGGAAATTCTCAAACACAAAGGTGAATAAGTTTCATTTCGTTCGTTTTGTTCAAATGAGTCGTTCATTTCGTTTGTTGAATCAGCCCTTCTGGAAAGATCGATATGTTGCAGTTCATTCCTCTGAGTCATTCAGCTCCTACGGCCGGTAATTTTCTTGTCAAACTTAAAATTACAAAATGGTAGCCTAATAGTTTTATATTTAATGTACCACTGCATTACTGTAATATTCGCCGGACACTAAAATTATTGGCCAATGTTGTTCAGACAATATTCTACAAAAAGATCTTACAACTAGTCTGGATTTTCAGTAACTATAAAAGACAGCATGTTGGCGCTGTTTTGTGAAATCGTTTGAATCCTGTTTCTTGCATGGCTGTTTCACATATTACAGACCTGACACACAGTGGGATTGATGTAAATAGTGCACTATGTTATCGTTGTGTTTGTTGATCCATTTAGTACGCGATGTCTTTAAAAGCTGCTTGTTCACTGAAATGCCAAACAACTGCTAATAAAAGAAGGTCGTGGGTTTGTTTGTTCTTTAATAGCACTTTCAGAGAAGATCGATAGGCCTGATGTTGCCGTATCTCGGTCCCCTGCTCCTAGGGGCCTCTGCAGTTGCTTGATTGACACGTCAGTGAGTCTCCAGCTTTTGTCTAGTTCTGGGAGGAGCTAGAGGGGGCGGGGAACGAATGAGAGTCGGTACACTAGTGCTTGGAGACATTAGAAAGGTGAAGTGTCAGATAAACAAATCACTGATCAATTTGTTCGAAAAGATTTTGAGCTAATTCAGGTGCCATCTTTAAAAACATCATCACAGGCACACTGAGTGCTCCGATAGCCAGCTGCTAGCGAAAGTGTCATTTATTGGTAAAGCGGTTTGCTATGATGGTGACAAATGAAGTAAAAGCTACACTGATGATGGTGTAAACTGGAGATGATGGGAAGGTGTGATTGATGTATACACACTACTTGACATTTCTGTAATGATGACATTTTAGAACTGCATGTAGTTCCTGTTGCTCCTGCAATACTGAACTTATAAATCTGGTAAATCTATAAATTTAAGTAGATATTTACATTTATATTATTTTATTCATATTTACCAAAAAAATACACACACTGTTATGGGGGGGGTTAAATGGTACATTCTGGACAGTTGTCATGTTTGTTTGTGTGTGAGAGAGAGTGAGACAGTGCACTGTGGTGTTTGTGTATGAGAGAGTGAGACAGTGCACTGTGGTGTTTGTGTATGAGAGAGTGAGACAGTGCACTGTGGTGTTTGTGTGTGAGAGAGTGAGACAGTGCACTGTGGTGTTTGTGTATGAGAGAGTGAGACAGTGCACTGTGGTGTTTGTGTGTGAGAGAGAGAGAGACAGTGCACTGTGGTGTTTGTGTGTGTGAGAGAGTGAGACAGTGCACTGTGGTGTTTGTGTGTGTGAGAGAGTGAGACAGTGCACTGTGGTGTTTGTGTATGAGAGAGAGAGACAGTGCACTGTGGTGTTTGTGTATGAGAGAGTGAGACAGTGCACTGTGGTGTTTGTGTGTGAGAGAGAGTGAGACAGTGCACTGTGGTGTTTGTGTGAGAGAGAGTGAGACAGTGCACTGTGGTGTTTGTGTATGAGAGAGTGAGACAGTGCACTGTGGTGTTTGTGTATGAGTGAGACAGTGCACTGTGGTGTTTGTGTGTGAGAGAGAGTGAGACAGTGCACTGTGGTGTTTGTGTGTGAGAGAGAGTGAGACAGTGCACTGTGGTGTTTGTGTATGAGAGAGTGAGACAGTGCACTGTGGTGTTTGTGTATGAGAGAGTGAGACAGTGCACTGTGGTGTTTGTGTATGAGAGAGTGAGACAGTGCACTGTGGTGTTTGTGTGTGAGAGAGAGTGAGACAGTGCACTGTGGTGTTTGTGTATGAGAGAGTGAGACAGTGCACTGTGGTGTTTGTGTATGAGAGAGTGAGACAGTGCACTGTGGTGTTTGTGTGTGAGAGAGAGTGAGAGAGTGCACTGTGGTGTTTGTGTGAGAGAGAGTGAGACTGCACTGTGGTGTTTGTGTATGAGAGAGTGAGACTGCACTGTGGTGTTTGTGTGTGAGAGAGAGTGAGACAGTGCACTGTGGTGTTTGTGACATAGCGATGTATCATTTAATTCTTCATTCTGATTCTCTCTCTGCTGTGCTGCACTGACATTAATTATAAAGTATAAAAGATATTAAACGTAAGACAGATGTTTTAATAAACTATCACTCAGTGGTAAAGTTTCTCATGGCCTCAATTTGCTTCTCCAATCATCAGTCATCTGAGGTGGTTCTTCAGTTCTTTGCATGAAAAAATTGTTTAAATCTAAACTGACGTCATTAATTCAGATCTCTAAATGTCTCCTGAGGCTCGATGACGTCACAATGCATGAAAATACTATTAACTAATCAGGCCTGAGTTTCCCAAAAGCATCGCAGCACAAAGATCATAGTTAAATGGTTGAGCGAGCAGCACAATGAACTCTCTCTCTCTCTCTCTCTCCTGATTAAGCTGCTCTTCGCGTTAAGAGGCCTTTGGGAAACCCACCCTGATCGGGGCATTTCTCCTCCTCATCCAATTAAGTCCGAGGTTAATCGAGTCTCACTAACACGTCACGGCCAGTGGTCTTTAACCCTCTGTGTGTGAGACGTCATCTGTGATGTCATCAGGCTGCGACAGACGGGGTGTGAACTGGTAAGCAGAGCCGTGTGTCTCCCTGCAGTGTGTGTGTTCAGACACTAGAGGGCGCCACAGACTTGTGCATTGTCAGAACCGACCGTGTGTGTGTGTGTGTGTGGTGATTAAAGCTGAAGAGGATCTACACTAGAGCTGCTCTGTCATAAAGTCTGTTGTGAAAAGTGCAATATAAACGAAATTAAACTGAATTAAAATATATTTATCTAAATAAATCACTAACTGGCCCAGCAGTGACTGTATTTGTAGAGTAAATTCGCACTGCTGAGCAAAAGCCTGGTCTGTTTTTAAAACGTGAAAATATTTACATCAAACAAAATGCAATTGGGGCAATTTATTTATTCTGATTAATTAATATAATTTCTCTCACTTTTCTCACCGCAGAAAAGAACAGCTAGTGATCATCATCTTGTTGTGTGACAGAATATTTTTATCTGAGCATGTGGGGGAAATGAGTTAATATTTCATCTGTGAATTAATTTAATAGTTTTTGTTTGAAATAGAAATAGGCCTGTGTATTAGAGTTCCTTCTGTGTTCAGATGTCACAGTGATTTGGGATGCAGCTGTGTGCTGTTGTGGCAAAACACTGCTTGGTGAAAAGAGTGTAAAGGCCATCATGGGCTGTGTCCCAAATCACACACATCCTGTCCTAAAGTCTCGTCTCTGGAGCATGTATGACTTAGTCAGTGGCGGCTGGTAGTCTTTCAAACAGGGGAGGCTGGTCGGTTACGAGATTTCCAGATTTAAAAAGAAAAAACACATCAATTTTGCCCATACTCTTGCCTCTGATCTGGCTGATTGTTGGCAGGGTCAGAAACTGTGAAATAACAGGTTCTTTTGGCCCATTAGCCTACTGTCCAATATACATGATGGTGGTGTTGGGGGGGTATATTTTAACATTTTATATTTTAAAATTGTGGCATGTTGTTTAAAAATTGATCATTATTGAAAGCAGCTCTTTGTCAGGAACCTCAGCAGTAACAGCAGAGTGTTCTGGAATAGGCACAAGCACTGACCTTGGGGAGCCAAACATAGAGCTGGGTGCCACACATTTCATTCAGTGACACTTTCCCTATATTTTACTTATTTTGACTGAGAAATGTTTTATTGACAATTTTGATAACCCTTCACTTTTAATCCAGGTCTGTAGTGTGAAATGTTCTCGGCTGTGTTTTGTTTAAAATGTTTTCCAAATTGTAGCTGTGTTTAATTCATATCCAGAAAAATATATATTCCAATATAATATACTCAGCATAAACATTTTAAATAGATTCTATATTTTTGGTCCATCCATGACATATTACTAAAGTAGCCTATTTACTGTTGTTGATGTGGGTCACTTGCTGTTAGCCAATTCACTTTCTTGTACCAGGAGAGCTGAAAGGAACGAGTATTATTCCCTACCTTTTTCACCAAGTCAGTTTGAGGCGTTGGTCTACCCTGTTCTTTAATTTTAATTTTTTCCTCGAAAGGAAGACTGGCAAATGGCTTCGCCAAAATTAAATCAGCAATGCTTGGCATCCGTGCGCAGCTTTCTTGCTAGCTGACTAGCCCCCTCAAGTTCAAGTTCAGTCACTCAAATAAACGAAATTTCTGGAACTAAGATAGCAAAGTTGACAACACTATATTTACACTTTATTTACAATGAAAATCTATACAAACTAAAAAAGCTGGTAGAAACCGTATGTAATGAATGAAATCGAAATGTAAGCTGATCTCTTACAATACACCACAGCACTTGCGAATCCGCATGGGACTGAACTGAAATTCACCGCTGCCTGTCTATATTTGAAACGAGCTGTCAATCAAAGAAAATATCCGTCCGCTTTCACCAATCACCAGTCTCCTCGCGGAAACTGCCATGTCCCTCCCACTGTGAGGCTGGGAGTCCGTGGGTGGGCGTTTTCACAGTATTTGTCCAATAACCGTCTTGCATTTTGAGATTGAAAAGCGCAGAGCTCCCAAATGCCATTGAAGTCCACTGAGGCTGGGCTGCATCGCGCTGTCACGAGGGGGAAAAACTCACACACACATTAGGCGAACTGGGGAAAGTTATAACAGAATGATTTCGCACTGTAGTTGGGTTGAGCACATATATTTCTATAATTCTGGATCAGAAATAGCAATGTTATAAGGTCGGCTATAACATAAGCCTAGCGCAATTCATCCTACACGATGTTCATCATTTTTAGAGGAGGCTGAGCCTCCCTCGTTGTCTTAGAGCAATCGCCCGTGGACTTAGTGAGCAAGCTGTTTAGCAGCCAAAACATGACTTTCAGGTTTCTATGACAACCAAAATCACAACCTCAACATAATACATCACTGCACTCTGTGATAAGGCTCAGTGTAGGAGTGAATGTAGTTTGGGAAGCAGCCTGTTATTTATACCATAAACTCTGTCTATAACATCTTCACACACACACACACACACACACACACACACACACACACACACACACACACACACACACGTGGGGAGGTCAGTGTGCGGTCTTGTTCCCATACCATGGTGTGGGCTGCGTTCCAGTCCGAGCTGTTCTAATCCACAGGAAATACATGCTCATCCCCAAACTTAAAGCATGTGCAGTGTGGATTACCCATCAGCCCCTGGGGGCTGCTGTGGGCGTGGTCTCATTGCAGTGACACAGAGAGCAATCAGGTGTGTCCAAGTGTGTATGTAGTCAAGAGAAATTCTGATTTATTATGAGAGTGTGTGTGAGTGAGTGAGAGAGAGAGAGAGAGAGATAGAGATGAAGTGTCCATCAGCCAGGGAGGTGCCATCACAACAAGCTCAGGGGAAAATCTGTTTCTCACACACACACACTTCCCTGAAAATTACCAGGGTTAAAGTTTGGATATGCTCTTTCACACTTGCCATGTTTGCTATTGTATTTTATTCACAGTCCACTAGAACCTGGTTTTTGGGCCTCATGAAGCTGAAATATGTTTCAGTGAATTCATGAGCACACGAGGGTGGAGCTCCTGTCATTATTATTATTATTATTATTATTATTATTATTGGTACATCTTAGTTTAAACATTTAAAAATGTTAGGTATTGAGCTGGGGTCTCATGTTATTTAAGTTTGGCCCTATTAGGCTACCATAACCCCCCCCCCCGGGGATGATTTCCTGTGTACCATCCAGTTCAGTCTTCAGTAAATGAACAGAAACCACACTCCATGTTGGTCTCCTTATTATTGGTTTAAACTTAAGGTCAGTACATAACAACTGGCGACGAGGATGCGTCTGATCTCACGCTGCCTTGAAGAAGTTTGAGAGTGTTCGTTTTTGTAAATAGATGTTTTATTTTCCAAGTTAGTCGCGTAGTCGATTAGTTCAGTGCCGAACGAGCGGTGCATCGGGCGACGAAAGCGTGGGAAGTTAGCATAGAAAGCTTACCTGAAGACAACATCGAACAGGAAAGTTCATCTGGAGGGCCAGACAGCAGACAGTCAAACGAGGGACAGCGCAGGGAAATCATTCTTCAATGGCTGGTGTATTGGGGAACATTGGACCGTTTGATGACACTGTGGAACAATGGAGCGCGCATACCGAGCATTTTGAATTCTTCGTCTTGGCCAACGGAATCAGCGTGGAGAAAAAGGTAGCTGCATTCCTAACAGTAATGGGCCCAAAGACTTTCAATCTGTTCTGAGCACTGGCACAGCCCAAGAAGTCAGGGGAGTTCACATATGACGAAATTGTTAAACCTCTAACTGCACATTTCTCGCCTAAGCCCTTAATGATTGTTGAACAGTTCCAATTTTATAAATGTAATCAGGAGGAGGGGGAGACTGTGACTATGTTCGTTGCTGCACTCAGGAAGTTAGCGGAGCACTGTGAATTTAAAGAGGACTCGCTTAATGATGCCATTCGTGACCGGTTGGTCTGTGGACTTCGCAACGAGGCCACTCAGAGGAAACTGCTAACTGAGGACAAATTAACTCTGACCAGAGCAATTGAAATAAGTGTGTCAATGGAAATGGCTGCAAAGGAGGCACAGCAGTTGAGTGCAGCCATGGCTAAGGTGTTGAAGTTAGCTAGTACAGAGGACAGCTCGACAACGAGGCCATGTTATTGCTGTGGCCAACAAGTCCATCCGGCAGCAGAGTGCTGGTGTAAAGAATTGGAGTGCCATGCCTGTGGAAAAAGGTCACATTGAAAAAGCCTGTTGTAGTAAGAAAAAGGGAACTCAGTCAATGCAGAAAAACACTAACAAACAAAAGAAAGCTGCTTCACATAAGAAAACGGTGCATGTGATGGAAAAAGAAGCTAGTGCCAGTGAATCCACTGATGACAAGTTGCCCCTTCACATTCTTTCCCTGGCTGGTGGGTCTGACAGCTACTGGACGACACCCTTGCTGGAGGGCAAACCAGTGCGGATGGAAATTGATACCGGGGCAGCAGTGTCACTTGTTTCAGAGACGGTGTATCAAAAACACTTACACCACTTGCCAATCCAACCAGCACGGGTGGTGCTGAAGACCTATATGGGGGAGACAGTGGCTGTCAAGGTCAAAGTGGAGCTAAATGGACAATGTGTAAAGCTGCCCTTATACGTTGTTTGAGGCAATTACCCATCCCTGCTAGGCCGATCATGGATGGATAAAGTGCGGATTGACTGGCCTTCTGTCCGCATGTTGAGCCAGGGAGAGACAGCCCTAGAAGCTGTATTAAAGAAACACGGTGAACTCTTCACAGAAGGACTAGGGCACATGAAGGGTATCACTGCAAAGCTGACCCTGAAACCAGGGACCAACCCCCGATTCATTAAAGCGCGGCCGGTTCCATACGCACTGTGACCAAAAGTTGAAAATGATCTGGACAATCTGGTGAATAGTAGGGTGCTCGAACCGGTGCCTGTCAGTGACTGGGCTATCCCAATCGTGCCTGTCCTTAAGAAAAATGGAAGCCTACGAATTTGCGGTGATTTCAAGGTGACCGTTAACCCAACCTTGCAAGATGAACACTACACCCTGCCCCTTATCGACGACCTGTTCGCTGGTCTAGCAAACGGCAAACAATTCAGCAAAATTGACTTGAACCAGGTCTATCTGCAGATGCCAGTGGACCCCGAGTCCAAAGAGCTACTGACAGTCACCATGCATAAGGGCCTTTTTCGGTACTGCCGCTTGGCTTTTGGAATCACGTCAGCCCCCGCACTCTTTCAAAAGGCCATGGATCAGATTCTGGCTGGGCTACCGGGGGTACAGTGCTACTTGGACGATATCCTCATCACTGGGAGGGATGCCGCCGACCACCTCCACAACTTGGACATGACACTACAGAGGCTGAGGGAATATGGACTGAAAGTTCGCAAGGAAAAATGTGAGTTTTTCCAGCCCTCCATCGAATACCTGGGCCATGTGATCGACGGTATGGGTCTACACAAGGCCCCCTCCATGCCCAGGGCCATCTTGGAAGCCCCAGTGCCACAAAACGTAAACCAGTTATGCTCGTACCTTGGGCTCCTGAACTATTACGGCCGATTCATTCCAAATCTCTCCACCTTATTGAAACCGCTCCATGAATTACTGATGCAAGGAAGGAAATGGGAGTGGTCAGAGACTTGCCAAATGGCTTTTGCCAGCTCCAAGAACGTCCTTCTGAACTCTGATGTGCTGACCCATTTTGACCCTGCATTGCCACTTCAGTTAGCCTGTGACGCTTCCCCCTATGGGGTTGGTGCGGTCGTCTCACACATCATGCCGGACGGCATGGACAAACCCATTGCTTTCGCTTCGAAGACCCTCAACAAAGCTGAATGTAATTACGCACAGATTGAGCGGGAGGCTCTGAGCATCGTGTTCGGAATTAGGAAATTCCATCAGTATCTGTTCGGAAGGAGATTCACGCTTCTGACTGATCATAAACCTCTAACAGCCTTACTGGGACCACACACGGGCATTCCACCACTGGCCGCAAGCAGAATGCAGAGATGGGCCCTGTTGTTGTCAGGCCATAACTACGACATCAAGTACCGCTGATCTGAACTACATGGTAACGCAGATGGCCTGTCCTGCCTCCCGCTCCCTGTGATGAGGCCAGTGACCCAACACACTGACATCTTCTACTTCCAGCAAGTGGACGACACCCCCATCACTGCAAAACAAGTGAGACATGCCACCCGGAACGATCCGGTGTTATCTGCCGTGATGGATACCATCATAAAAAGTCGAAAAATTTCTGACTCACCGGACACCAAGCCATACCTGGTCAGACAACAGGAACTCTCTGTACAGTCAGGGTGTCTGCTGTGGGGCAGAAGGGTAATCATACCCCCTTCTCTGTGGAGCCCCATGCTGAAACAGCTCCACGTTGGGCACTGTGGCATAGTGCACATGAAGGAGCTGGCCCACAGCTACTTCTGGTGGCCGGGGTTAGACAAGAGCATTGAGGAAAATGTGGCTCATTGCACCACCTGCCAGACTGTGCGAAATGCACCACAACCAGCTGCAGTCCACCCATGGGAATGGCCAGCTGAGCCCTGGCAGCGCATACATATAGACTTTGCTGGACCATTCGAGGAGAGAATGTTCCTGGTGGTTGTGGATGCGCACAGCAAATGGCCAGATGTGGCCGTCATGTGGTCTACAACTACCAGGAAAACCATTGAGAGACTGGAGGAAATGTTCAGCCGGTATGGAATACCAGAACAGCTGGTGAGTGACAACAGACCCCAGTTTGTCTCCGAAGAGATGGAGGCTTTCCTCAGAATGAATGGAATTCAACACATCAGGTCAGCACCTTACCACCCGTCCACCAATGGTCTGGCTGAGGGATTTGTGCAAACTTTAAAGCACAGTCTAAAGGCATCAGTGTCCCAAGGCTCCCTTCATCAGTGACTCCACAGCTTCCTGCTGACTTACCGAAACACTCCACACAGCACCACTAAGGCGTCCCCTGCTGAACTCCTCCTGAAAAGAGCGCTGCGCACCAAACTGGACTGCATACATCCTCCGGCGAGGAGCCAAATCGTGCTGAGCAGTCAGCAAGAACAGAGTCAACGTAGGTCAGTCACGCCACGGTCTTTCCACTTAGGAGACCCTGTTCTAGCTCGCAATTACCTAGGGGGTCCCAAGTGGGTGCCAGCGGAGATAGTTGCCATCACTGGTCCACTGTCATACCAAGTCCGCACCTGCAAAGATGCAGTGTGACGTCATCATACTGACCAGCTGTTGGCCAGCAAAGGCCCCTCCACGGAGCTGGTTGGCTCACCAGCACTTGACATCGCAGGCCAGGCAGAGACATTGGAGGGCCTGGCTGCCTCCGAAAACCTGCCGGCCACACTTCAGGAGGACGACGCTGCAGACCAGGTCCCCCAGGCTCCATTGATGGCAGAACCAGCGCCGCCGCCGTCTCCAGTGAATCACCATCCTCGCCAGTACCCCACTCACGAGCGGCAGCCTCCAGACCGCTTGGACTTATAATCCTCGCTGAAGAAACATCATATCCTTTTTGAATGCTATGTTGTGTTATTATGTTATACATTATAAGTGTTATGTTATCTTCAGTGGACATTTGGGTTAGTCTTACAGAATAAGGGGAGAGGAAATGTTAGGTATTGAGCCGGGGTCTCATGTTATTTAAGTTTGGCCCTATTAGGCTACCGTAAATCCCCCCCCCCCCCCCCCCCCGATGCCCCCTGGGCTGATTTCCTGTGTACCATCCAGTTCAGTCTTCAGTAAATGAACAGAAACCACACTCCATGTCGGTCTCCTTATTATTGGTTTAAACTTAAGGTCAGTACATAACAAAGTTATTAGGAATACTTTTGACCTCAGTTTCCAGTAGAATGTGTGTGTGTGGGTGATGCTAGAAGTCACACTCAGACTTTTGTATGTCAGAAAAGTGACTTTATTTAAATACAGATCAGTCATTAATGGAGATTTGGGAGTATTATGGGATGTCTGATTCTCAAGTCTGATTTGTGATGAACTCAGATGTTATTCAGGTGAGAGGCTCACTTTAAGTCTCCTGTTATTTATTTATTAACATACTGTATTTATTTACATATTTATATTTTTATCATATGTATATTCCATCTTTATTTACTGGTCAAACACATTAAACAATTTAAATAAGCTAAATATTTATTTATCAGCCAGATCAGATTCTGCATTCCATCCATCCATCCATCCATCCATCCATCTATCCATCCATCCATCCATTTTCTACCGCTTATCCAGATTCGGGTCGCAGGGGTAGCAGCCTAAGCAGAGCAGCCCAGACTTCCCTCTCCCCGGCCACCTCCACCAGCTCTTCTGGGGGAATACCGAGGTGTTTCCAGGCCAGCCGAGAGATGTAATCTCTCCAGCGTGTCCTGGGTCTGCCTCAGGGTCTCCTCCTGGTGGGGCATGCCCAGAAAACCTCCCTTGGGAGGCATCCAAGGGGCATCCTAACAAGGTGGCTGAACCACCTCAACTGACTCCTTTTGCTATGGAGGAGCAGCGGTTCTACTCTGAGTCTCTCCCGAATGACCAAGCTTCTTACCCTGTCTCTAAGGGAGAGCCCAGCCACCCTGCAGAGAAAACTCATTTCTACTGTTTGTATTCACGATCTCATTCTTTTGGTCACTACCCATAGCTCATGACCATAGGTCAGAGTGGGAATGTAGATGGACCAGTAAATTGAGAGCTTTGCTTAGACTGGTTGGGCAAATTCCCATGCACCTTCCAGTACCCTTGCAAGGTTAAAGAGCTGGTCCAGTGTTCCACAACCAGGATGAAAACTGCATTATTCCTCCTGAATCTGAGGTTCGACTATCAACCGGACTCTCCTCTTCAGCACCCTAGCATAGGCTTTCCCAGGGAGGCTGAGAAGTGTGATCCCCCTATGGAGCACTTGGATGTGATGTCACAGCCGATCCAGATTGTGACAGATGCCATCTTGTAGGTCAAATGCCATATTCCGCCTTCTACTTCTACTTCTGGTTCTACCTCTGCTTTTACTTCTACCTTTTCTTCTGGAAAACCCTACTATATACAATTATACTACAACGGCTGCGGCTACAAGCTCTCCCTACCTGTGTACGTTTTTTATGTTTTTTGTGTGTATTTTTGCGTGTTGTTTGTCTGTACCGGACTTCAATATCCACTACAACCGTATGGACTTACTGGACATTGGTTTCCAGCAGAAAATGACGGTTTGTAGTGATTTCCATTGCATGCACAACATTCCGGACGAGATAGCGAGACCAGCGGGGTCTCCGTGGATTGTTATCGGAAGCAAAGCGAAGGGGGCGGCGTCGGGAGCGGAAACAAAAGCTAGGCTGCAGGCAGAGCCGGCCTGTTGACTAAGCTCAGAAAACAGCCACTCAAATCTCCACTGCTAAGCCTCTACCTCTCCAACACCAGATCCATGTAAACAAGACAGACGATTTGGAATTACAGCTGGAATTACCTTATTCTATTCTATAATCGGCTGGTCAGTGCTATACTCAATACTTAAGTGACTTACCCATCCAATGAGGATTCTTGTTTACAAGATGCCACATCGGAGTCGCTGACAAATCCTGAATTTCTGTAAAGATAACTGTCCAGAGATTTATAAGTATGCAGTGCTTCACCACTGAACAGCGAGGGAAAGTTGATGAGGTAATTATACACGTCCGGGTATTCCGCTGGCAGTTCAAAATCCGGTCGTGAAAACTCCGTCCGGTAAGCCATAAGGGTCACTAATCTGTAGATCGTTTATTTTAGACATATATCTAGTTATCTGTTCATTAGAAAAATGAGCCGTGTAGTCCGTCGGTTGAAATTGATCCATTCTGTACATGAGTGCAGCAGTATTCAGCGGTGTTTTTGACCGACAAGATGGTGGTTGTGTACTTTCCGGTCACGTGACTGCAAGATCTCTATAGTTGGAACGCACTCTCCGGTCCCCTTTTTTAAAAAGGGGGACCACCACCGCAGTCTGCCAATCCAGAGGCACTGTCCTTGACTTCCATGCAATGTTGAAGAGGCATGTCAGCCAAGACAGCCCAACAACATCCAGTGCCTTCAGAAACTCAGGATGAATCTCATCCATCCCCGGAGCCCAGCCACTGAGGAGCTTTTTAATCACCTCAGCAACCTCAGCCCCGGTGATGGGTGAGTCCTCCCAAGCACCCTCAGACTCTGCATCCTTCTCGGACAACATGAAGGTGGGGTTGAGGAGATCCTCAAAGTATTCCTTCCACCGTCGGATGATGTCCCCAGTTGAGGTCAACAGCACTCCATCTTTGCTGTAAACAGTAGGGACAGAGCACTGCTTCCCCTTCCTGAGCCGCCAGACAGTTTGCCAGAATCTCTTTAAGGCTGACCGAACTCCTCCAACACCCGAGTTTTTGCTTCAGTGACTGCCTGAGCCATGTTCCGCTTGGCCCGTCGGTATCTATCAGCTGCCTCTGGAGACCCACAGGCTAACCAAACCCAATAGGACTCCTTCTTCAGCCTGACAGCTCCCCTCACTGCAGGTGTCCACCACAGGGTTTGGGGATTACCGCCATGACAGGTACCAACAACCCTGCAGCCGCATCTCTGCATGGCCACCTCAGCAATGGAGATGTGGAACATAATCCACTCAGACTCAATGTCCCCATCCTCCCCTGGTATGCAGTTGAAGCTCTGCTGGATGTGGCAGTTGAAGTTCCTAGCATACCCTCACTACACGTTTGGGCCTACCAGGTCTGTCCGGCCTCCTCCTCCACCATCTGATCCAGTTCGCCACCAGGTAGTGATCAGTTGACAGCTCTGCTCCTCTCTTCACCCGAGTGTCCAAGACATATGGTCATAGATCAGATGAAACGACTACAAAGTCAATCATCGATCTATGGCCTAGGGTAGAGCCCTGCACTCCCGCGGGAGTCCCGCAGGACCCGATGCAAAGCAGTGCAGCGTGGGACAAATTTTGAAAGCTCATTGCAGGCACGGGTGGGAGGGGGAGTGCACAATGCGGGAGCGGGCGGGAGAGGTGATAAGCTGCAGTCCCGCTAACTAAAAACGTGTTTAAAATAAAATTTATAAATTATTAATTTATGTCTATCATATATAATTTGTGCTGGATATTTTATTTGGCATTAATAAAAACATTTTAAGATGCCTAAATTTGCGGATGTGGTCTAATCTCGCGTACGTTCCCGATTCCTTTCCACTCTTCCGTGTTTGAGATCTCCGATCATGGCAGAAGAGCAGAGCTCCTCTAGTGAAGCTCACAGTGCTTCAGAAGTAAGTGCTGCTTTAAAAAGAGGTACATTTACCGTTAAAAAGTCAAGAGTCCTGAAATCAGACTGTAGTGGCTAAATGTCCCTTCTTGTGTTCTTAAAGGTCCCATGGCATGAAATTTTCACTTTCTGAGGTTTTTTAACGTTAAAATGAGTTCCTCTGACCTTCTTAAGTCACCCCAGTGGCTAGAAATTTCATAATGTGTAAACCAAACTATGCCCAACATTTGAGAATGTCGCGTCAAAACGGCACGTTGATAAGCTCTTCTCTTTACTATGTCAGCAAGGGAGATGATCCCCACACCCCCCCTCTGGATTCCCACCCACTGTATGGATTGCCCCGCCCAGTTGTAGTGAGGAGACCATAGAGGACACAACAACATGGCATCACCTAAGCGAGCGAAACATGGAAGTTGCGCTGTACATGGATGTGACAACACAGAAAAGAGTCTGTTTTTACTGCCGACGAGAGAGCCCCTGAAGACGCAGTGGCTTAATTTTATTTACTTCAGTAATAAAGACGGTGTATGTTTGTCAGAAGCATTTTCCTGAGGAATGTTTCCACAACTTGGGACAGTACAGGGCAGGTTTTGCACATCAACTGTCACTGAAGCCTGGGTCCATACCAAGCATCCCTGCCACATCAGCAACAAACACCGAACAAGTAAGTGTATAACTGGCCATTTTGCCGTGTTTTAAAATTGGTGCGTTAGCCTAGCAATGGCTACATTAGCTGTGCAGCTAACCACTTCCTGCAGTTAGCCAGGTAATCTGCGCTACAAAACTAAAGAGCATGCAGCATGCTCTGTTAAACTGAGTTTAGTCTGGAAATTGACTGTAACTTATGAGCTTATGTTTGACTATTGCTCCGCAATGCATGTCTTCTGTTGGATAAGCGATATGTTGCTGTAGTTGCTGCTTCTATCCTCTTTGGTTATGGAGTGCGTGTTCAAGCCTAGGGTATTATACGTTCGTAAACTACCACTCCGAACACTCTCACTCTCTGTTCTCTGTGTCACGTTGAGTTTACGAAAGGAATCCGAGGGAGAACGGGGTTTTGTCTTAGCAGCATGGCTACAGGCGCTGATAGCAGCGAGTATGTGTGTGTGCAGCTTGGTCAAGCCCCTCCCCCTCCCCCCATGGCCTGCCCCCACCCTCTACCCTTCCCCGCCTCCTGCTTCTCATTAGCAAAACGATGCACTGGGAAAAGCGCTGAAATGGGGCTTTCTCCCAGGAGGCTATATTTACGTGCCGAGGGTTCATTTCGAGAAAGGCTGCGGATATAACATCCGGAAACCTCCACAAGCCTGTTTAAAGCATCAACAAACCACCATGCCATGGGACCTTTAACATGTTCTTACTTGATTCATACAAATAACCACTCAGTCAGACGGAAAGAATGAGTCCTACGCGTGTTTGAACATTGACGACGGTAGAAAACAGTGTGTTCGCCCCGTCTTTACTGAATCAGACTCACATGACATTGCAGCAGCAGCTGTTACATTCAATAGGTGCGTGAGCTGTCAATACGTCATTGCTCAGCGCCAGTTCCTATTGGCTATACATTCTTAACGTTCCAAACACACACTAAATACAAATTATACTAAATACTACATACAAAATGCAATCCTATTCTTACCTTAAACATGCTGCAATATGCACATACTAAAAATATCCAAATAATAATATAACCAAAAATGAACTTAAATTAAAGAATAGAAAATGGCACCTATATTTCCGGCCCCTAATTGCTCACCATAAGGGTGACAATTACACAACTACAAATAAACTTGAGTCATTTTCTATATTCAAATTCCCTTCAAAACTCTTACTATGTTCTCTAGACCAACATAAAACTAAAATCAATTTGCTCAGAAAATAATTAAACAAATAATGTCTTTCATTGTCCATTAGATTCTTCCATCTCGAGCAGAAGACACAGCTTGTCTATGGGTCTCTCCAGCCTATTGGTCTTCGTTTTGACAAGGACCCGACGGACAAATCATTGGGCATTGGGGATTGTCTTCTCCACCCTTCCCATCAACCAGGACCCTCTTGGAGCCCTTTCATCCACGATGAGCACAATGTCTCCCTCTTTCACATTCCTCTTCTTTTCCAGCCACTTCTGCCATTCTTGTAGGAGGGGCAAGTACTCTCTGGACCAGCGCTTCCAGAAGATGTCGGAAATATACTGCACCTGCCTCCATCTTCGTTTGGAATACAAATCCTCCTTCTGAAACATGCCTGGAGGGAGTGCTGGCTTTCCCTTAAGAAGAAGAAGATGATTCGGCGTCAGTGGTTCGAGGTCGTCCACATCATCTGATGACTTGGTAAGGGGTCTGCTATTGATCACTGCTTCCACTTCACACATCACAGTGTGCAGACACTCGTCGTCGAGTGACTGTAACTTCAGAACGTTGGTAAGTATCTTCCGTACTGTTCTTATTTGGCGCTCCCAGATCCTGCCATGGTGCGAACCAGCAGACGGGTTGAAGATCCAGGTAACTCCTCTTTGCAGCAGGGCTTCTGAGATTTGGGACTGGTTCCATTCCTTCATCGCCTGGCGGATCTCGTGTTCCGCAGCTACCAGGTTCGTTCTGTTATCGGCTCTCATAACTTCTACTTGTCCTCATCTGGCAATAAAATGCCTTACTGTGTTTATACATGAGTCTGTGTCAAGTGAGTGTGAGATTTCAATATGGACGGCTCTGACTGTAAGGCAAGTAAACAAGACTCCATAACACTTGACTCGCGCACGTCCACGGTTTGCTTCAAAGGGGCCGAAATAGTCTACACCGACATTGGTGAACGGTGGGTGATCTGGAAGAAGATGATCAGGTGGTAGACTCACCATCTTTTGTTCAGCAACAGCAGCTTGACTCTTCCGGCATTTCACACACTTTGAAAGCACACTTCTCACTGCTGCATTCCCTTTGCATATCCAGACCCTTTGTCTTAATCGAGCGAGGGTGTGGTTCCTCCCTCCATGTCCAACTTCCTCATGCGCATTCCTGATGATCAGGGTTGTGACATGATTTTTGGCCAGAATAGCTGGATGCCTTGTGTGTTCCGGCAGGGCTGCCTGGTGTAGTCTTCCACCAACCCGGAGAACACCATCTTGGAGGAAGGGATCCAGTTTCACAATAGAACTGCTTCTCTTGATCTTTTCACCCTTCTGCAGTGCAGAAAGCTCCTCTTGGAAGGTTTGACCTTGGCTAAACCGGATGATGGCAGGGTCCGCTCTTCTGATGTCCTTGACAGTCAGATAGGTTCCTTTCAGAGTAGTTCTCCACTTCTGCATGTGGTGCTCAACTGTCTTGATTTTCACATCTTGACTTTCTGAAGATTGGGCTTGAGATTCATAGATCTTCCTTCTTTCACAGAGACTTCTAAGCAGCTCCTTCAGTCTCAACATCCAGGCTACAGCCTTCCTCAGGCTGTGCCAGTTGGAGTAGTGATGAATCAACTTGAAGAGGGGATCTGTGCTTGAGTTGATGGCCTTGATGATGTTCATGCTGGCCATGTGCTTCAACTCGGCATCATCTTCACTTATCTCTCTTGAGAAGTCTGAGAGGACCGGCCAGTGAGACTCATCCTTGGCTAGGAAGTCAGGACCTTCGAGCCAACTCTGACACTTCATGAAGTGCTCTGCCTTCATTCCTCGTGATGCATGGTCGGCTGGATTTGAAGCAGTGCTGACGTATCTCCACTGTACTGGCCTTGTGTTCTCTGATTATTGACACTCTGTTCGCAACAAAGGTTTTAAAGCGAGCGCCGTTGTTGTCAATGTATCGGAGGACAGTGGTGCTATCTGTCCACAGCACAGACTCTTTGAGGTCCATCCGAAGTTCTTGCTTCATGAGCTTGTCCATTTTCACAGCGATGGTTGCAGCTGTAAGCTCAAGGCGTGGCACAGTGACTGGTTTGAGCGGTGTCACTCTGGATTTTCCAAGAAGAAATGAGCAATGGACTTGACCGTGGCTGTTCTTGATGTGGAGGTAAGTGAGGACACCGTAGCCCTTCTCACTAGCGTCAGAGAAATGGTGCAACTGTGCTGACACTACTGGACCAAATCCCTCAGGTTTAATGCATCTTCTGACAGAAAAGTTGGCAAACTGTCTCAGGTCGGACAACCAGGCGAACCATTTGTTTGTTACATCTTCTGGAATTTCATCATCCCAGATAAGTTTCATTCGACAGAGATTCTGGACAATGTTCTTGGTAAGAAGAATGAACGGTGACAAGAACCCAAGGGGGTCGTAAATTGAGCCTGCAACCGAGAGGATACCTCGTCTGGTGACTGGCATGCTCTTCACATGGATGCGGAACTTGAAGGAATCTGATTCTATGCACCAGTCCACTCCAAGCGCCCTCTCCATGGGCAGCTCATCCCTGTCCAGGTCTAGGTTCTTCATTCCCTTTGCTCGCTCATGTTCAGGAAGTGATGACAACACTTTGCGGCTGTTGCTAGATCACTTAGTCAAATGGAATCCTCCACTTGCACAGAGTGCAGTGAGGTCCTTTGTCAAGGAAATAGCATTCTTCTCATCAGACTCTGAGACCAGGCAGTCATCTACATAAAAGTGCTCTAGTACTGCAGTTACTGCCTCAGGTGATGGCCAGTCTTTTCCATCCTCTGCAGTCCGCCGTAAAGCGTAGTTGGCACAGCTTGGGCTGGACTTGGCCCTGAACAAGTGGACTACCATCTTGTATTCACGCAGAGGCTGGTTCAGATCCCCCTGTGGCCACCAAAGGAATCGTAAAAGATCAGAGTCCTCATCAGGGACTTTCACCTGATGGTACATCGCTTCAATGTCGGAAATGAGTGCGATGGGCTCATGGCAAAACCTTGTTAGGATGCCCACCAGACTATTAGTGAGGTCCGACCCCTGTAACAACAACTCATTCAGTGACATCCCTTGAAATGAAGCAGCGCAATCAAAAACAACCCTCAGCTTGCCCTTTTGCGGATGGGTAATGCCATGATGGGGCATATACCATACTCTTCCATCATTGTGGTTGCTCTCACCTGCAGGGACTTCCATGGTGTAGCCCTTGCTCAGCATGTCTGACATGAAGGTTGTGTAGTCATTATAGAAGCTGGAGTTCTTTGCCAGTTTCTTTTTCAGGTTCAATGCTCGCTGCTCAGCAACACATTTGTTGTTCGGCATCACTACATTTTTGTTTCGGAGAGGTATCCCAATACAATAGTGTCCATCAATTTTCTTGGTTGTTTCCATCACACACTGCATGAATTGAACGTCTTCTCGTGACATTTCTGACTTCTCTTTGCAGGCTTGTTCCAGAAAGTCGTGATTGTATTGCTGCAGCAGCATGCTGTCCACACTACTGACTGACACTCTGTTGACTGAAGCACTTGGACCGTAGTGACTTGACTTGTGGTGATTGTCACCTTTCTTGAAAGGACCATTTACTACCCAACCAAGGGTGGTCTTTATTGCGTAAGGCCCATTGTCTTGGCTGTGGATTATCTTCCATGGCTCCATCACAGATTGAGCATTCACTCCGATGAGCATCTCCACATCTGCGTCAATCTGTGGTAGCCGCACTTCTTTCTGCAGATACGGCCATCTCTCTAAGTCTTTCTCTACAGGAACATTGTTCTTCATCACAGGTATGTCTGTGTGGGTGTAAACCTCTGGCAGGCTTATGTACTTGTTCTCTGTTAAACCGCAAACTTCTAGATCTGAGAGGACGAAGCAGAACACCGGCTTCTCCTGACCCATAGTACGGAGTAGCACTTGTGTCTTCTTACCATGGATGCCAAGCCGTCTCATCAATCTTTCTGAGCAAAATGTTGCGGAACTTCCTGAGTCCATGAAAGCATACGTCTCTATTGCTGTGTTGCTCCTCTTAGATTTGATGCACACTGGCACAATGGAAAGGATGCAATCGTTGCCTCCGGCCCCAGTGACTGCTGAGAGTTCACTCTTGGATGACACTTGCTCTTGTGGAGTTGAGTCTTCACTGGTAGAGCCTGCACCTTTCTCAGCCTTGGGATTTGCTTGGCCAACATTCTCATCTCTTCTGGTGTGAAGCAGACTTGGGTGTTTCTTGCTGCAGATTTCACATGTTGCTCTCTTTTTGCAGTCTTTTCCCATATGTCCTTGAGTCAGACACCCAAAACATAGTCCTTTCCCCTTAAGGAACTCTATTCTCTCTCTATTTGGCAGACCTCTTATTTTCTTACATGCACTCAAAGTGTGTCCCTTGTTGCAGTACAGATATAGCTCCTCAAATGCATTGCTTGGCTGCTTGGTCTTTTTTGACTCTGAAGCATCCTCAACTTGTGTAACACTTGTAGCTAGGCCAGTGGTTCTTTTTAGCCGACCCATTGCAGGTTTAGCGCTTGACTTACTCCTTTCTCTCCCCTCATGAGACTCTCTGACATCACCAAACAGTGGGTCTGAAGCTATCTTAGCTTGTCTATTGACGTACGCCACAAGATCAGAAAAGTCTGGTCTTCTTTCTTCGTTCTCTTGTATGTCGAAAGCTATGACTCTCCATCTCTCACGAAGTCTGAAGGGCAACTTATGAACAATGGTCCGAAGGTTGCTCGGGCTGTTCATCTCTTCAAGGTACTCCAAGTCCTTAATGACATTGTTGCACCCAGTGAGAAAGATAGCGAAGCTGTGAAGTTACTTAGCATCTTCTGCTTTGATTTGAGGCCATTTGACAGCCTTGTCCACATAGGCTGCAGCTATTTTCTGCTCATTGCCATAGTGATAGGTCAAGAGCTTTACTGCCTCCTTGTATCCTTGTTGTGCGCTCATATGTTGGCAACTTCTCACCAATTCTCTCGGTTCACCTGCGGTGAATTGCTCTAAATAATGCAAACGATCTGCATCGTTGTCTGTATGACTGTAAATGATGTGCTCAAACGCCGTCAGGAATGGCAGAAACTTAAGAGGATCGCCACTGAATTCTGGGACTTTTCGTTGTGGTAAGTTGGCTAGTCTCTGTTGTGTGACTAACATCTCTGTGATATCCTTCTGTTTCAATATCACGTCCTCGAGTTCGACTCGCCTTCCACTGGGACGTGTGCCTGCATCATCGTCGTATTCGTTCTTCACTTGCACATAAGGCATGTGCCTAGGTGCACTGTGAGACTCACTGTTATCTGGGATATATCGAGGATAGCTGGTCAATTTTGGCTTGACATCTGGAGCATAACGTTGGACGCTCGCTGCTGTATGCATGCTCTTGTTGAGGTATAAATTCATCCCATCATACATGTTCTCTATGTTATCGTGTTCATCCAGAACTTGCAACTTTGCTGTGGATTCTGCAATAGCAGTTTCAACATCCAACATCTCCATTTTAGCTTTCAGCTGTGCAGCTTCCAGCTGCAGTGCCTTTTTCTTCTTGAGTGCAGCTGCACGCGCCAGCAAACCTACGCAGTGAGCTTCCTCTTTTCTACGCAGAGACAACGAATAAGATGACCAGCTGGATGCCTTTGAATGTCTACTGCATACACTTTGTGCTGGGACTGAAGCATGTCTTTGTTGTATAGAGGATACACTGTCATCTGGATTCACCTCATCTGCAGCAGGCTGACCTTGCTGTGCCATTGCGCCATCCTTTGATGTCTCATGTTCAGTGGCAGCCTTGCCAGCATCGCCATTGGCTTGCTGTTTCACATCTATTATCCACTGCTCCATTGTGGTCAAAAAGTTCTCATACTTCATAACATTAGGCTCACTCCAATACTGCTGATCAGCTTTTCTTTCCTCATCTGACAACAGCTCACTAACCGCCTTGTTCACTTCAATGAACTCATTGAGTAATTTTGAATAATCACACAGATGATCCTTTTCTACTGCCAGTGCATTGGAATAATTTGTCATTAAAGGATATGGGACATGGATTTTTACCTGGGCATAATTATGTATAAAGGACATAAGAAATGCCATCTAAATCACTGCAGGGCGTCAAAAATGTGAAAATCATCACATTATTCAAGTTTTTTTATACATCAGCGTAAAACAAGGATTCATTAATGAGCTAGGTGGTCACATGACCCGTGACGTCACAAAAACTTTCCAAGGAGCCAGCGCTTGGGAATCTAATGTAAACAGGTTACCGAAATGGACACCATCGACAGTGACATTCCCGATGTTTCACAGAGATGTGAAGTTAGACACTATCAATTCGAACCAATAGCTGGAAATTCACATGAACATGGATCTTGTCTTTACTCTGACGGGTCAGATGATTCTGAGAGTGAGAGTTCATTCAGCCCTCATGAAACTGAAAGCGGTCGGCTCAATAACACTTCCTGGTAAGTTAAAAACAATTCTGCTCAAAGGCTAATGATCTGTTGAAAGAAGTATTATTTTTGTATCATACATTGAAAGTTCATCATAGATCTAGCTAAAGTCCGTTGCAAGCTAGTTTTTTTTTTGCTGATATTTTTTGAGATTGATTGAGATACAATGCTTCCAGAGTCCGAGATGAAAACATTCAAAATGGCGAAACGAGTCAGAATTATGATAATCAATAATTGATACACCCAAAATTATAATACTAATCCTTACCTTGGCTTTCAGTCGCTTAGGTCTTCAACAGGGGGGTCGCGAAATCGCACCGGATCACTCATATCAACAAAAATATTCCTGCCCTGTCCCCTGGCCTCTGTGCAGGGATGCAAACAGCGCGCCTTTCGGCAGATGCCGCCTTTTTCATGGCTGATTCGCGCAGATCCGATTTTTAAAAAAAAAAATAGCGATGTTGGTTCATGGAGCATGAAGTGTAAGGATGAGAGAGAGGAGGTTTGGGTCGGGAAGCTGCGAGCATTTGTGCAGCCTGGCGCAGGTGTGTGCGGCTTCCCGATTTGAACTGTTTTTTTTTCTCATCCTTATACTTCCTGTTTCATGGTTCATGAATTAATATCGCTCAGTATCTGAGTATTAATGTTGAAAGAATCCTCAGTGAAATGGTCCGAATACAGTTTGTGGGAAACAGTAGGTGCAAAGTTTTTTTCAACAGGTGTTCTGTAAAGTTGTCCTACCAAGCCTACTGCGCATGCGTGAAGCCTACTGCACATGCGCAGGTGAGCCCACACTTTCCTCAGCTTCGGGTCCTTGGGGAATGCAAAAAAACTTACTCCAGGGCATTTCCCATTGGAATTATTGCAACCATAAGCAGCACAATACACCATGATGTCCAATGTACTTTAAAGACTATAAAAACAATTTTCTTGTCATCCACTTCTCCATTCATCTACCCGCTTGTGCTGTGCCCGAAAGTTTTTGTGACGTATGATCACGTGACAGCGGCTCTTCCGGTTGCAAAAAATGCATATCGGAAGTCGAGCAGAAATGCCATATAATCATCACGAATATAACAATTTTGCTGAATTTAATAGATGATTTTGTATTTGTTGATGCAATTAATTCATATTTTTAATGGAAAGAAACTGATATAGCGTGCTTTTATGTTTCATGTCCCATGTCCTTTAACTTTTCTATTTCCTCTGTTTTAGAGACAAGGCGCGCTAGAGCACGTTTCCTTTGATTCATTTGTTTATGGAGCTTCTCTTCTAAGGCCTTTGGCGTGAGCTTGATCTTTCTTTTTGGGTCTAGCTCGACATTGACTTCCATCTTGTTTTCATCCACAGACGTACTGAATGGCTATTGATGTTAGATAAGTCTCTTACAACAGCAAACTCTTTCAACTTCTGAAATCTAAGTCAACACTCCTTTAATCTCAAAACATATCGTTTTCCAGTGTAAGATTTAAAGGCTTTCTTTTCAGAATCAAACTTGAGTTTCTTCTGGGCTGATATGACTTGCTAACAATAGCACGCTTCTCAAACCGTCATGTGGGGTCACTTAGCTAGCAGCCTAGCACGTCTTGGAAACTTTAGTACAATGACTTGTTCACGTTACTTCGCCACGGAGATTACAGTGGCACAACCATTCTCATTTCGCCAATACTTGACAAATGTGAAGCTTTGGTTATTTATTCAGTCAAATTTGTCATTTGTGTACTCATCCATCATCGCTGAAGTCGTCTGGACTGGAAATCCAAATGGTTGCCTCGAGCTGGCTAGCTGTCTTCAGAACATGTCAGCAGCGCATGCGATACTCCCTGCGGATCTTCTCTTGCCCTCGGCGACTGTTTTCTACATAATGTAGTGGCTAAATGTCCCTTCTTGTGTTCTTAACATGTTTTTACTTCATTCATACAAATAACCACTCGGTCAGACGGAAAGAACGAGTCCTACGCGTGTTTGAACATTGACGACGGTAGAAAACAGTGTGTTTGCCCCGTCTTTACTGAATCAGACTCACATGACATTGCAGCAGCAGCTGTTACATTCAATAGGTGCGTGAGCTCTCAATACGTCATTGCTCAGCACCAGTTCCTATTGGCTATACATTCTTAACGTTCCAAACACACACTAAATACAAATTATACTAAATACTACATACAAAATGCAATCCTATTCTTACCTTAAACATGCTGCAATATGCACATACTAAAAATATCCAAATAATAATATAACCAAAAATGAACTTAAATTAAAGAATAGAAAATGGCACCTATACAGACATTTGGAAGTCGTTCTCACTCGTGTACGACACAGAGGGAAATCAGCTGCCCTTTGCTTGTTGTGATAAGTGCCAAAAGGTTCCATTCAAAGTAGGGGGTGGGGCACCATCACGCTGTGCCTTTAAATTATATTAATTTCTTATAGGCCTACTTATATTTCCTAGAATATAAATGTGAGGAGTGACATATAAGCTATGTGCAATGTACAATATTCTTAATATCCACTGTAGATTTTGGTAGGTGTGTTGGGTATCTCTGTAAAGCCTCAGCTGCGCATGCCGCCTGGCAACGCGCACCCTCGCTATGTGCGCTCGGTGAAGGATCGGTCAGTGGAGAGCTCAGCTAAGCTCAGCATGTTTAATTCCCCAAGCCAATGACAGGAACTTTTGTGAGAAATAACGCGAACGTCTGCATCATGCGGGATTTGCGGGCGGAAGCGGGACAAAATATGGCAGGCGCGGGCGGGAGCGGGACTGAAAATCATAATTCTTTGCGGGAGCGGGCAGGAGCGGGACTGAAAATTCTGTCCCATGCAGACCTCTAGCCTAGGGTGTCCTCGTACCACGTGCACTTATGGGCACCCTTATGCTTGAACATGGTGTTTGTTATGGCCAAACCATGCATGGCACAGAAGTCCAAAAACTGAACACTGCTCGGGTTCAGATCGGGCAGACCGTTCCTCCCAATCACCCCCCTCCAGGTCTCACTGTCATTGCCCACGTGAGCATTGAAGTCCCCCAGTAAAACAATGGAGTCCCCTCGTGGTGCACTGTCTAGCACCCCACTCAAGGACTCCAAGAAGGCCGGGTACTCTGAACTACCAGGTACTCTGCATTTCATTTTCTTCTTTTTTTTTATTTTTTCAACCTGTATTCATTGGTTTTCTTGAAAATTTCTCTAAAGGCAAACACTTTTATAAAAAATCGGTCCCCTATGGGTCCATGTGGCTTATAAATAAAATAGTTTTCTGATCCCATGTTCATACAGTAAATATCGCATATATATTTACTCTATGAGGCAGTAGCCACAAAAATGAAATGTAATCCAAAAATGAACAATTTAAAAATCACAGAAGTAAAATATACCAAGTGTCTGTACTTTATATTATTCTACCTTTACCTCTTACAGTTTTTGAAACTGAGACTTCCGAACCGAGGTTGACATACACACGCTGTCACCACAACCCAAACTCTTATTTCCCGGAAATGGCCTGACGCTAGAGCTCAGTGGTCTCAATACTCTTTTCGAAAACTTCCTGTAACAACTTGGAAGCGCGTCACATCTCCATCACACATGGGACCACTGGCTGGAGAAGGTGAGGAACGGGGGATGACCTGGAGTATATTTTAAAATAGGAATGCACTTTTACTCTGTAATAAGCATAAACATGTCTGAAAGTGATTTATTTAGTCTAGTCCCTTTATTTCGAATGGTGAACCGAATTGTATACACTCACCGGTCATTTTAATAGGAACACCTGCATGCACAGTGCGCAATTGTTACACTCTTATATTCTTATATGATGACATAGGGGCTAGCGCCTCTATATGAGGCAGTAGCCGCAAAAAACAAAGAGAAGAATAACTGGAGTTGTAATTTAATCCCTGAATCAGATGATGGATTTTGACACAGAAGTGAAGAAGGAAGATGGAAACGTTTAGAGTGAAAGAGCACACAGAGCTGAATAACTCTGCTGTCAAATCATTATTACTGATGAAACTAATCTCCTGATGGTTCCTCCTCATGACTCCTCTTGGGGGATCCTCAGTGTCTGACATGTGCTCTGTGTCATTCTTTTCTCAACCACGTAGAAGAAAAAGAAAAGCGGAGCAAAGCCTCTCTGTAGTAAATTGTTTACACATACACTTTTATTGTCCTGTGAGGGGTCTGGAGATTAGGATGAGGCCGTCCACAAACGCCCTAACCCCTAACCCTTGTGCACTCTCTCAGAGCTCCTGCGTAATCTACAGAGTGGATCAAAGGGTCACATTCTGATAAACCCGAGACCCCAACTGCAGGATCTGTTAATCATTGCAGCAAGACATGATCACATGAGGAACGTTCCGCTGTTTTTGTTTTTGTTGTGTGTGTGTGTGTGTGTGTGTGTGTGTGGGCTGTGTGAATTATTGGATTATTTGTGTCTCAGTGTGTTTTTAATTTTAACCACTGTTCATTTATTTTTTCATTCTGTTTTTATGAAATAAATATTTTAAACTCCCTGCAGTTAAATGCTTCCTCAGTCTAAAGCCACAGTCACGCGACGCACACATGCTGTTTCTCCTCATGAAACTAATGTGACAAAAGATGAGACATGAAGACTGACAGTAAAAACTCCTTCATTGTGACTACATTAATAATTCAGTCATCAGTTAGTGTTTTAGATGTGAGCAGTGATATATATGAATAATAATCTTGTCTAAGCATGCTGCATTTTGCATTTTACACACTGCTATCATCGAACTGAACTCCCCTTTAAACTTCCCTTTAAAACATTATTTGATTTTGTCGTATTGATCAGTGATGCAACTTCACATGAAATGTAAAAACACTGATTGTGAAGGTAATTACTGTTTTGTGTTCACTTACATCTGCAATAATACACACGTTCTTTTACACGTCCCACGGTCACGTCTTAAACTAAAAGGTGTTTATGGAAACAGTTGCTATTGGACATTAAATGTGCCCCATCCATCTCTGTTTTTAAATCCAGGCTTAAGACACACTTTTATTCCCGGTCCTTCTTAACCTATTCATTTCTTTTAACTTTTATGAGTTTTAATCTGTTTATGAGTTTTAATCTCTTATGTATGTAACACCGTGTTTGTCCCCTGCTGTTCATCAGTTGTTGTTGCTATTGGTTTGTGGTAGTTTTGTTTGGTATGTTTCTTTCCATATGTTTCTATTTATATCCTTTTTATGAATAATGTTTTTATATTCATTTGCTCACTGTAGGCTGTGCTGAAATGTGCTCTATAAAATTATTTACTTTCTAATAATTCACAGATCTATAACTCACAAACCCAAAACCAACACCTCCATAACCCCGTGTCCTCCACCCACATGTCTATACCCAACACGCCCACTGCTACGGCCAGCCAAGCTGAACACAACATAAATGGTCCAAAAGTCAAATGGGCTCAACTCAAGAGGTTTTATTAAATAATAGGTGAAATAACAAAAGGAAAAATGGGAGAAAACATAATAACAAATAAAAGACAAAAATCAAAGAAAGGAGCAAGATACAGTTGGCACATTAACCATCCGGCTACAAAAACCTCTCCCCAACTGTCAGGGCTGAGGAAGTTTTAAAGGACAGGCTCCACCCATCCACAATCGGTCTCACCTGTAATAATACAGACAAACAACAACACATAATTAATACAGACAAACAACAACAGCAACCCATGCTTCCAAGCAGCCAAAAACAAACTGGGAAATAGTGCCACCATTAGGAAGAAGAGGGACATAACACACCCTCACACCAAAATGGTGACTCCAGTCTCTATCATCAAACATAGGAAAAAAAAATTCAAACTTTTCATGGTCCCTTGCACATACATCCCACAAACAGAGATAAGTGAGGGCCATTAATTACAAAATACAAGTGTATGCAGTTTTACTGTAATTTAATGACAAAAATATACACATACACAACCATGACAATACAGTTACAATGCTATCTTTACAAAGAAAATGAGATATTCTCAAAGACACTCTTGACAATGTGTCAGTGATGATGTCAGTATCACAGGTATGCTCGATGTCAAGATTAAACAGCTGCAAAATCATCAAACACTGATTGGTGTTTCTCATGAGGCTAAGAAACTTCAAAGGTTTGTGATCATGATAAATGTCAGTTTTATCAGAAGAATCAAGATAAACTTCAAGGTGCTGAACTGCAAGGACAAGGGCCAGTGTCTCTTTTTCTATGGTGGAATACTATTGTTAGTGTTGGTTAAACTTTGAGAAGTAGAAAACAGGGTGGTGGACTTTTTCAGCACCCTTTTGCAAGAGGACAGCAGCAGCACCTTTATCACTGGCATCAACAGCAAAAAAAAAAAGTTTCAGGAAGTCAGGCACAACCAACACAGGAGCAGAAATCAACATTTTCAAACACATGACAAAACTCAGACCACTGAGAACACACCTTTGGGCTAAACAGATCTGTCAGAAGAACCACGATGGAAGAAAAGTTTCTACAAAAGACACTGTAGTAACCAACCATACCCAAAAACCTGCACAACTCGCAACAGTCTACTGGGGCAGGGAAATAACGAATAGCAGATATTTGCCCTTAGCAAAAAGAAGTTCATTCAAGTGTACTATGAGTATACTTATTTTTTACTAAAACTGAGGAAGTATACTTGAAGTTGACTTTTTATAAACTATATTTTATATACTTAAGAATAGTATAGTGAAGTATACTTGGCTTATACTGAAAAGTATAAACAAAAGTCTAAGACTAAGTACATTAATACTAAGACTTACACTTAAAATTTAATACTAAAACTTGTACTTTAGTATACTTTTTTACATTTTTCTGCCACAAAGTACTAATACTTAGTATATCTTGCTCCAAGTGCATAATAAGGTCAAGTCATTGACTCATGCTTAACATTTAATTTATATATTAATATAATATAATGCTGGAGTTTAAAACTTTACAGTATATAGTATGTGTGCTCAATTGCATTATCTTTATGTACCTTAAAATCATACACAAAAACAGAAAAACTTTTGACTTGACTTTATTGATCAAGAGACCATTATGTTTACATTTTTACATGCAAATGTGCACTTTTCCCTTTCATTTTCTCCAGTAAGGAAGGACTTGATTTCATAGGTCTTTGTTTTTGAAATGTTTGAAATGTTTGAAAATATATCAAACTTGTTTTCAACATTCTGTCTTGTGATTTTGTAAATGCATCACACTCTTGTGTACATACAGTATGAGTAAACTTTAAGAATACTTTAAGGAGGCTACAAGTAATATGCCAAGCAAACTTAAAGTATAACAAGTAAACTAGTGAAATAACCAACGTTTATAACAGTATACTTAAAGTATACAATAATAAACTAAAAATAGGGACTAGAAGTATATAACTAGTACAATGGCAGTATATTGATAAGTGTACTTGTGTTATATTTTAAGCGTATGAGAGGGATATACCAAGTACATTGATAGTATGTATATGAGTGTACTTGTTGTATACTTTAAAGTGTACTTTTGCAAACTTAAAATGAACTTTAAAGTATACTTTTATAAACTTGAAATGTTCCAATTTAGTCCGAAAAAGTATACTTTCTAGTACACTAAAAGTACATGGTCTGTAGCAGGGGCGATTTCTCAGAGACAACAAGGGAAGCCGAGCTTCCCCTAAAATTCTCTCCCCAAACTGCGGCATCTATGATGTTGAATTCTCATTAAAACAATAACTTGCATAACATAATATATGCCCAAGATTGTATTTACGTTCATAACTATCCTGTAACTTATTTGAGTGATGTCTGACGAACTTGCAGTTCGCTACGAGAATCACCTTTGCTGCCAGGCTGTAACCAGCGTTGCCAGATACTGCTGACGTTTTCCAGCCAAAATATGTTCAAAACCTGCCAAAATGCACTTAAAACCGCCCAATCTGGCAACACTGGCTGTAACCTTTCTTATTTCAATGGGCTCTATGCGCTGGCAGCTGGGTTTCCGTTGCAGTCTATGAGAGGGCTCTGAACAGCCAATTTCGGCTAGTTGTTATTGGTTAAAATCGACAAAATCGTCACTTCCAGGGAAGCCGGGCTTCTCTGGGACTAAACGAGACAGTGGGAGGGGCAAGAAGCCGGGCTGATGAAGGATTATTGGAGGTACTGTTTGAAAGACATGAGGAGGGCGGGCTCTGTACTTCGGCGTCGCCGAGGAACATGGTAAGTATGATCAGTCCCTAGCGGATGTTGAGAAAGTGTAGTCGTGTGCCAAAGTGCTGTCCGAATTTCTTTTCATATAAACATTTCTTCTCATTGATGTCTCTGTACATTACTCTGTAAATAAATGTAAATATTACTAATTGTGCTCCGTTAACTTTCATCCATTCTATCAGTTTGATCATTCGTGAATTCACTCGTTTATTTCATTTGTAGTTCAATCTGGTTGTAGGCTAGCTTGAGCCTTATTGGGATCTGCAGTGCTAGTTACTAACAGAAACTGGTGAAGTCTCTGGAAAGCACAACCAGCTGGTATGACAGGGTCACAGACCATTTTCTGGAAAAGGAGCGGAGGGCAGAATTTGTGTATAAATAGTGTGCATCATATAATGTTCATGAATCTGAAGTGTGTATATTGTTCAGTAATGTTAAGAGAATGGTGGGCTCTGTGTTATAGGTTATACCTGGGTATAATATTCAAGGTTCTGTGTGTTGCATAGCCTACCTGGTTATGAATTTCCAGACTGTGTTGCAGAAGATGTTCAAGGATGTGTTGCACAGCTGGGTGTTGTGTTAAAGACTCTGTGTTGCATATCAGGGTATGATGTTCAAGGCTCTTCGTTGAATAGCCAGTGATTTTTGGATGTTTGATATTTTTGATTAAGGATATGAGGCACTAGCCTGGCAAGCCAGACTATAACATGAAATGTACAAGCAAAAATACTTTCTGCCACTAGGTAGGGTTGTCTAGTTCACTATGCTAATGGGGCACACCTTTCTATGCTTTGATATCCGGCCTACAGGTTTTACGATGAATACGTAAAATGGGCTTCCCCTGTTTTAAAAACCAGCAGCCGCCACTGGTCTGTGGTATACTTGCTATACTTATACTGAAGCATACTTAATAAAATGAACTTTAAGTATACTACTTTTTGCTAAGGGTGAGCATTATTTTAACATCTGTGGGATGCACCTGACATCTCTCCACAATTCACAGTTCACGAATTTGTTCAGTATAATCAGATGAAGAAGAGCTGTAAACGACAACTTCATCTAAATATGCCTCACAACCAGTCATACCAGACAACATACTATTAATCAGCCACTGGAACGTCACTGGTGCATTTCACATCTCAGAAGCTGTGAAGGTGATTTATGCTGTAAAACTCCTTCACACTGACAGATAATCTCCAGAAAAGACATGTTCAATTGTTCATTTCTTTATATTTGTACCTGTATACTGTATACTGATTGTTTCTCTTTTAAACATGGGGGTTGCCATCTTATTTTCTCAGAGGTTCAAATATTGCACTCTCAATACAAATTATGTGAACGAATCCAAGATTGTGATGTCACTTACATGCTATATAACTGAGCGAGGCTGAGATCGAGTGGATACGACACTTCTACGCTGTTGTAAACAACCCTGAAGATGGTGAATGTCAAGTGTTTGGCTGTAAAAATAAGACTGAATTTGAAGCAGTGAACACACACACACCTGTCAAGTAGAAATAAAGCAGCCTCCACATTCATCTTCACGCCTGATCATTTCACTTCTTTTTCAGTTTTTCTGATCTTTTCCTCTTTGTCTGTTTCTCAGTTGTCTCTCCTTCTTCACAATGCAGTGATATCATAGAGTACAGTATGTTAGAGTGTGGCAGAGTTACCCCCTCTCACTCCCGCTGCCCGACTCATTCCCACTGGAACCCTCTCACTCCCACTGCCCCACTCACTCCCACTGCCCCCTCTCACTCCCACTGCCCCCACTCACTCCCACTGTCCCCTCTCACTCCCACTGCCCCCACTCACTCCCACTGCCCCACTCACTCCCACTGCCCCCACTCACTCCCACTGCCCCCTCTCACTCCCACTGCCCCCTCTCACTCCCACTGCCCCCACTCACTCCCACTGCCCCCAATCACTCCCACTGCCCCACTCACTCCCACTGCCCCCACTCACTCCCACTGCCCCCTCTCACTCCCACTGCCCCCACTCACTCCCACTGGAACCCTCTCACTCCCACTGCCCCCACTCACTCCCACTGCCCCACTCACTCCCACTGCCCCCACTCACTCCCACTGCCCCCTCTCACTCCCACTGCCCTACTCATTCCCACTGGAACCCTCTCACTCCCCCTGCCCCCACTCACTCCCACTGGAACCCTCTCACTCCCACTGCCCCCACTCACTCCCACTGCCCCACTCACTCCCACTGCCCCCACTCACTCCCACTGCCCCCTCTCACTCCCACTGCCCCCACTCACTCCCACTGGAACCCTCTCACTCCCACTGCCCCCACTGACTCCCACTGCCCCCACTCACTCCCACTGCCCCCTCTCACTCCCACTGCCCCCTCTCACTCCCACTGCCCCACTCAATCCCACTGCCCCCACTCACTCCCACTGCCCCCTCTCACTCCCACTGCCCCCACTCACTCCCACTGGAACCCTCTCACTCCCACTGCCCCCACTCACTCCCACTGCCCCAATCACTCCCACAGCCCCCACTCACTCCCACTGCCCCCTCTCACTCCCACTGCCCCACTCATTCCCACTGGAACCCTCTCACTCCCCCTGCCCCCACTCACTCCCACTGGAACCCTCTCGCTCCCACTGCCCCCACTCACTCCCACTGCCCCACTCACTCCCACTGCCCCCACTCACTCCCACTGCCCCCTCTCACTCCCACTGCCCCCACTCACTCCCACTGGAACCCTCTCACTCCCACTGCCCCACTCACTCCCACTGCCCCCTCTCACTCCCACTGCCCCCACTCACTCCCACTGGAACCCTCTCACTCCCACTGCCCCACTCATTCCCACTGGAACCCTCTCACTCCCCCTGCCCCCACTCACTCCCACTGGAACCCTCTCATTCCCACTGCCCCACTCACTCCCACTGCTCCCACTCACTCCCACTGGAACCCTTTCACTCCCACTGCCCCACTCACTCCCACTGGAACCCTCTCACTCCCACTGCCCCACTCACTCCCACTGGAACCCTCTCACTCCCACTGCCCCACTCACTCCCACTGGAACCCTCTCACTCCCACTGCTCCACTCATTCCCACTGGAACCCTCTCACTCCCCCTGCCCCCACTCACTCCCACTGGAACCCTCTCACTCCCACTGCCCCACTCACTCCCACTGCCCCCACTCACTCCCACTGCCCCTTCTCACTCCCACTGCCCCCACTCACTCCCACTGGAACCCTCTCACTCCCACTGGAACCCTCTCACTGCCACTGCCCCCACTCACTCCCACTGGAACCCTCTCACTCCCACTGCCCGCACTCACTCCCACTGGAACCCTCTCATGCCCACTGCCCCACTCACTCCCACTGCCCCCTCTCACTCCCACTGCCCCACTCACTCCCATTGGCCTCCTCTCACTCCCATAGGCCCCACTCACTCCCACTGCCCCACTCACTCCCACTGGAACCCTCTCACTCCCACTGACCTCCTCTCACTTCCATTGCCCCCTCTCACTCTCATTGGCCCACTCTCACTCCCACTGCCGCCACCCACTCCCACTACCCCCTCTCACTCCCACTGCCCCAATCATTCTTACTGCCCCCACTAACTCCCATTGCCACCTCTCATTGCCACTGCCACCTCTCACTCCCCCTGGCCCACTCTCACTCCAACTGGAACCCTCTCACTCCCACTGCCCCCACTCACTCCCACTGGAACCCTCTCACTCCCACTGCCCCCACTCACTCCCACTGCCCCCTCTCACTCCCACTGCCCCACTCACTCCCACTGCCCCCACTCACTCCCACTGCCCCCACTGACTCCCACTGCCCCCTCTCACTCCCACTGCCCCCACTCACTCCCACTGGAACCCTTTCACTCCCACTGCCCCACACACTCCCACTGCCCCCACTCACTCCCACTGGAACCCTCTCACTACCACTGCCCCACTCACTCCCACTGCCCCCACTCACTCCCACTGGAACCCTCTCACTCCCACTGCCCCCACTCACTCCCCCTGCCCCCTCTCACTCCCACTGCCCCACTCACTCCCACTGCTCCCACTCACTCCCACTGCCCCCACTCACTCCCACTGCCCCCTCTCACTCCCACTGCCCCCACTCACTCCCACTGGAACCCTTTCACTCCCACTGCCCCCACTCACTCCCACTGGAACCCTTTCACTCCCACTGCCCCACTCACTCCCACTGGAACCCTCTCACTCCCACTGGAACCCTCTCACTCCCACGGCCCCCTCACTTCCACTGGAACCCTCTCACTCCCACTGCCCCACTCACTCCCACTGCCCCCTCTCACTCCCACTGCCCCACTCACTCCCACTGGAACCCTCTCACTCCCACTGCCCTACTCACTCCCACTGGAACCCTCTCACTCCCACTGCCCCCACTCACTCCCACTGGAACCCTCTCACTCCCACTGGAACCCTCTCACTCCCACTGCCCCACTCACTCCCACTGGAACCCTCTCACTCCCACTGCCCCCTCTCACTCCCACTGCCCCCACTCACTCCCACTGGAACCCTCTCACTCCCACTGCCCCACTCATTCCCACTGGAACCCTCTCACTCCCCCTGCCCCCACTCACTCCCACTGGAACCCTCTCACTCCCACTGCCCCACTCACTCCCACTGCTCCCACTCACTCCCACTGGAACCCTTTCACTCCCACTGCCCCACTCACTCCCACTGGAACCCTCTCACTCCCACAGCCCCACTCACTCCCACTGGAACCCTCTCACTCCCACTGCCCCACTCACTCCCACTGGAACCCTCTCACTCCCACTGCCCCACTCATTCCCACTGGAACCCTCTCACTCCCCCTGCCCCCACTCACTCCCACTGGAACCCTCTCACTCCCACTGCCCCACTCACTCCCACTGCCCCCACTCACTCCCACTGCCCCTTCTCACTCCCACTGCCCTCACTCACTCCCACTGGAACCCTCTCACTGCCACTGCCCCCACTCACTCCCACTGGAACCCTCTCACTCCCACTGCCCCACTCACTCCCACTGGAACCCTCTCACTCCCACTGCGCGCACTCACTCCCACTGGAACCCTCTCACTCCCACTGCCCCACTCACTCCCACTGCCCCCTCTCACTCCCACTGCCCCACTCACTCCCACTGGCCTCCTCTCACTCCCATAGCCCCCACTCACTCCCACTGCCCCACTCACTCCCACTGGAACCCTCTCACTCCCACAGCCCCACTCACTCCCACTGGAACCCTCTCACTCCCACTGCCCCACTCACTCCCACTGGAACCCTCTCACTCCCACTGCCCCACTCATTCCCACTGGAACCCTCTCACTCCCCCTGCCCCCACTCACTCCCACTGGAACCCTCTCACTCCCACTGCCCCACTCACTCCCACTGCTGCCACCCACTCCCACTACCCCCTCTCACTCCCACTCCCACTGCCCCAATCATTCTTACTGCCCCCACTAACTCCCATTGCCACCTCTCATTGCCACTGCCACCTCTCACTCCCCCTGGCCCACTCTCACTCCCACTGGAACCCTCTCATTCCCACTGCCCCCACTCTCTCCCACTGGAACCCTCTCACTCCCACTGCCCCCACTCACTCCCACTGGAACCCTCTCACTCCCACTGCCCCACTCACTCCCACTGCCCCCACTCACTCCCACTGCCCCCACTGACTCCCACTGCCCCCTCTCACTCCCACTGCCCCCACTCACTCCCACTGGAACCCTTTCACTCCCACTGCCCCACTCACTCCCACTGCCCCCACTCACTCCCACTGGAACCCTCTCACTCCCACTGCCCCACTCACTCCTACTGGAACCCTCTCACTCCCACTGCCTCACTCACTCCCACTGGAACCCTCTCACTCCCACTGCCCCCACTCACTCCCACTGGAAACCTCTCACTCCCACTGGAACCCTCTCACTCCCACTGCCCCCTCTCACTCCCACTGCCCCCACTCACTCCCACTGGAACCCTCTCACTCCCACTGCCCCACTCATTCCCACTGGAACCCTCTCACTCCCACTGCCCCACTCACTCCCACTACCCCCACTCACTCCCACTGGAACCCTTTCACTCCCACTGCCCCACTCACTCCCACTGGAACCCTCTCACTCCCACTGCCCCACTCACTCCCACTGGAACCCTCTCACTCCCACTGCCCCACTCACTCCCACTGGAACCCTCTCACTCCCACTGCCCCACTCATTCCCAATGGAACCCTCTCACTCCCCCTGCCCCCACTCACTCCCACTGGAACCCTCTCACTCCCCCTGCCCCCACTCACTCCCACTGCCCCCACTCACTCTCAATGCCCTTCTCACTCCCACTGCCCCCACTCACTCCCACTGGAACCCTCTCACTCCCACTGCCCCACTCACTCCCACTGGAACCCTCTGACTCCCACTGCCCGCACTCACTCCCACTGGAACCCTCTTACTCCCACTGCCCCACTCACTCCCACTGCCCCCTCTCACTCCCACTGCCCCACTCACTCCCATTGGCCTCCTCTCACTCCCATAGCCCCCACTCACTCCCACTGCCCCACTCACTCCCACTGGAACCCTCTCACTCCCACTGTCCTCCTCTCACTCCCATTGCCCCCTCTCACTCTCATTGGCCCACTCTCACTCCCACTGCCATCACCCACTCCCACTACCCCCTCTCACTCCCACTCCCACTGCCCCAATCATTCTTACTGCCCCCACTAACTCCCATTGCCACCTCTCATTGCCACTGCCACCTCTCACTCCCCCTGGCCCACTCTCACTCCCACTGCCACCTCTCACTCCCACTGGAACCCTCTCACTCCCACTGCCCTCACTCACTCCCACTGTTCCCACTCACTCCCACTGCCCCACTCACTCCCACTGACCTCCTCTCACTCCCACTGCCCCCTCTCACTCCCATTGCCCCATTCATTCCCACTGCCTCCACTCACTCCCACTGCCCCACTCACTCCCACTGGCCTCCTCTCACTCCCATAGCCCCCACTCACTCCCACTGGAACCCTCTCACTCCCACTGACCTCCTCTCACTCCCACTGCCCCCTCTCACTCTCATTGGCCCACTCTCACTCCCACTGCCGCCACCCACTCCCACTACCCCCTCTCACTCCCACTCCCACTGCCCCAATCATTCTTACTGCCCCCACTAACTCCCATTGTCACCTCTCATTGCCACTGCCACCTCTCACTCCCCCTGGCCCCCTCTCACTCCCACTGCCCCCTCTCACTCCCACTGGAACCCTCTCACTCCCACTGCCCCCACTCACTCCCACTGGAACCCTCTCACTCCCACTGGAACCCTCTCACTCCCATTGCCCCCATTCACTCCCACTGCTCCCACTCACTCCCACTGCCTCCACTCACTCCCACTGCCCCCACTCACTCCCACTGCCCCACTTACTACCACTGATCTCCTCTCACTCCCACTGCCCCCACTCACTCCCACTGCCCCCTCTCAGTCCTACTGCCCCACTCACTCCCACTGGAACCCTCTCACTCCCTCTGACCTCCTCTCACTCCCACTGCCCCCTCTCACTCTCATTGGCCCACTTTCACTCCCACTGCCACCACCCATTCCCACTACCCTCTCTCACTCCCACTCCCACTGCCCCAATCATTCTCACTGCCCCCACTAACTCCCATTGCCACCTCTCACTGCCACTGCCACCTCTCACTCCCTCTGGCCCCCTCTCACTCCCAGTGCCCCCTCTCACTCCCACTTGTACCCTCTCACTCCCACTGCCACCACCCACTCCCACTACCCTCTCTCACTCCCAGTCCCACTGCCCCAATCATTCTCACTGCCCCCACTAACTCCCATTGCCACCTCTCACTGCCACTGCCACCTCTCACTCCCTCTGGCCCCCTCTCACTCCCACCACACCCCACTCAGTCCCATCACCCCCTCTCACTCCCACTGCCCCCTCTCACTCCCACCGCCCCCACTCACTCCCACCCCCCCATTGATGATTGGCTGGAACTGTGTTGTGTGGCTCTGTCCAAGTCACTTTATTTCCTGTTTACAGAGCCACAGCTGTGTTTGAGTTTTCCGTGTTCACACTGAAGAGAGAGCAAGTGGACCGTGAGGAGATAATGAATGTTCAATCCAGAATGTTCATTCTAGAATATGTGTCCTGGATTAGAATCACTGACTGCACCTTTCCCTGAACAAATTAAATAATACAATTCACTGAAAATGCTTAAAAATTCATTTCTATGAGGCACCCCAGGTCACAGAGTGGGTGTGGCTCAGGTGTCAGAGCACACGTCACACCAGGATTCCTGACAAGTCTACCCATGAAAACTGTGCCAAAAGCTAGAAGATAAAAAGACATCAGAACAGGCTGGCAGAGTATCAAAGGGAGCAGGTTAATCTGGGGGAAAAGTCAATTTGATTTATGTCTGTGAAGATTCTCAGTCATCCAGGTACATAGTAATCTGTGGTTGGTAGAAGAGAGCAACTGGACTTGCTTGAAGATTCTTGAAAACATTTCACCTGGTTGAGTGGTGAAACGTTTTCAAGAATCTTCAAGCAAGTCCAGTTGCTCTCTTCTACCAACCACAGATTACTATGTAACTGGATGACTGAGAATCTTCACAGACATGTTTCTACGCACTTTGGGATGAGATCCCTTCACTGGTGCGGGAGTATGAGAGGACTTCCAGAAAACTGTCAGACATCTTAGCCAGAGAGGATCGTTCGTTTTTGTCAACCTGGAACGACCATCACTGAACAGAGTCAGACAGAACTGAGGAAGCCTTTCGGATGAGAGGTGAAACATTTTCAATTTGATTTACTGATGTTTGTCTGTGTAGATCATGTGACTTCTGTAAACTGTGTGATGTCATTTTCTGCAGTTGGAGAAGATATATAGCTGTGAGAACATTTTAGAGCCAGAAGCTGTTTCTTCTTATAAACTCTCTGTTTAAATGTGAAGCAGTAAAATCACACTAATCATAAATCACACAGCAAGAAGAGAGCAGACGGAGATCACAAGAACATCACAAGAAGATCAGACAGAGAGCATACTGAGATCAGATGGAGATCAGACGGCGTATACCTCTGCAGCATTTGTTCTGTACACATGACATACAGTTGAATGAATGTAAAGTGATTGTGTGAGCCAGCCGCCTCCGGCATCCGCGTGTGTGTGTGTGTGTGTGTGTGTGTGTGTGTGTGTGTGTGTGTTTGGAGGGGAGAACCTGCAGTGGCCTGTCTGAACAGCATGCATGTCATCACACTGACAGTGTAAATGACGGGTATCAAAGTGGAGCAGCTTGTAATGAAAAGAAATTGGCTTTATGGAAAACTGACTGGAAAAAAATGTCTTTGAAGCAGCGGCAATTTTGTGAGCGTTAATCCAAGAGAACCCTGGCGTGACCTCCTGCCTCTTTATTCCACATCGAGCTACATTCATGTGTGTGCTGATGTTTATGGAGCTTCATTCAGCGACGCCCTAGGGATCATTACACCCTCACTTCACCTGTCACTCAGGGATGGGCAGGGTCACAGCTAGGTGTGCTCTACCACCCATGTAGATTCAGGGTGGTGTGTGTATGTGTGAGTTTCGCTCTGGCCTTACTGACTGTGGTCCTCACATCCTGATAATCATCTCTATGATACACCATGAATGATAAATAACACACAGTTACCATAGTGTTAGTGTGGAGGTGTCCCAATATCATCAGTGAGGTGTCTAGGTAGTGTAAAAATTTGAAGTGTGTACTCGGTACACTATGGGCTGTGTCCCAAATCTAAACTATATGCCAGTCTATTCTTGTTATGAACTCTTTAGGTGCTGTAGTATGTGATTTGGGACACAGCCACACACACTGCTTGGCTGTTCAGCTGGCTTGCTAAAGTACAGGACAGTAATGTGTGGTTAGAGAGGACTGACGCACTTTGATGATGTCATCACTATGCTGAGCTGAACAGTAGCTAAAGGAAGCCACAAGTTTGGAATGGAATCAGGCGGAGGTGTGGTTCTCACAGTGCAGTGTGTATGGCGAGGGTTAATCCTGCTTCAAACGCTGAGCCTGAGAAATGCTTACACACACACACACACACACACACACACACTGACAGGATGATCCAGCTGTGTATTGAGCAGTTAAACTCTTAAGTTAACAGCAGTGTTTTGTGTCTCAGCGGAGTGATTCAGAGGATTTGTGGCGTCTCAGACAGAATGAAGGCTGTAATTTTACTCTCATTAACTCGGTGAGATTTGTGTGTCATAATCACCGCCGGCCAGAACAGACGGGCTCACTCGCTTTTGTTCCTGTGCAGTGGTGTTGAGACAGTGAACACGCCCACTGCTGCATCCCTGAAGAAAGCGAGATAATTACTGAATCATTTCACAACACGCAGTTTCAATATGACTTTAAACACCATACACACAAAACCAGCTTTAAACACTTTACTGGTCATGTCCAGTTAACGCTGAGTAGAAATCATGTGTCATCAGTCAGTCACCTCAACACGGAACACCTCAACACCGAACACCTAAACACGGAACACCTCAATATGAAACACCTCAACACCAAACAAGTCAACACTGAACACCTCAACACCAAAGACCTCAACATTGAACACCTCAACACCGAACACCTCAACACCAAAGACCACAACACAGAACGTCTCAACACGGAACACCTCAACACCAAACACCTCAAAACAGAACACCTCAACACGAAACACCTCAACATGGAACACCTCAACACCGAACACTTCAACACCAAAGACCTCAACACCAAACACCTCAACACCAAACACTTCAACACGGAACACCTCAACATGGAACACCTCAACACAGAACACCTCAACATGGAACACCTTAACACCAAACACCTCAAAACAGAACACCTCAACATGGAACACCTCAACACTGAACACCTCAACACCAAAGACCTCAACACGGAACACCTCAACATGGAACACCTCAACACCGAACACTTCAACACCAAAGACCCCAACACCAGACACCTCAACACCAAACACTTCAACACGGAACACCTCAACATGGAACACCTCAACATGGAACACCTCAAAATGGAACACCTCAACACAGAACACCTCAAACACAGAACACCTCAACATGGAACTCCTCAACACCAAACACCTCAACACCGAACACCTCAATACGAAACACCTCAACACCAAACACCTCAACACCGAACACTTCAACACCAAATGCCTCAACACCAAACACCTCAACATGGAACACCTCAACATGGAACACCTCAACACTGAACACCTCAACACAGAACACCTCAACATGGAACACCTCAAAACGGAACACCTCAACACAGAACACCTCAACACCGAACACCTCAACACCAAACACCTCAACATAGAACACCTCAACACTGAACACCTCAATACGAAACATCTCAACACCAAACACCTCAACACCAAACACCTCAACACGGAACACCTCAACACAGAACACCTCAACACCAAAGACCTCAACATGGAACACCTCAACATGGAACACATCAACACCAAAGACCTCAACACCAAACACCTCAACACTGAACACCTCAACACCAAAGACCTCAACACAGAACACCTCAACACAGAACATCTCAACACCAAAGACCTCAACACGGAACACCTCAACACCAAACATCTCATCACCAAACACCTCAATAGTGAACACCTTAAAAACACCTCAACACCAAACACCTCAATGCCAAACATCTCAACACTGAACACCTCAACATGAAACACCTCAATACCAAACACCTCAATACCGAACACCTGAACACCAAAGACCTCAACACTGAACGTCTCAACACAGAACACCTCAACACTGAACACCTCAACATGGAACACCTCAACACCAAACATCTCAACACCAAACACTTCAACACAGAACACCTCAACATGGAACACCTCAAAATGGAACACCTCAACACAGAACACCTCAACAGTGAACACCTCAAAACAGAACACTTCAACATGGAACACCTCAACACCAAACACCTCAAAACACAACACTTCAACACAGAACACCTCAACACCAATCACCTCAACACTGAACACCTCAACACTGAACACCTCAACACAGAACACCTCAACAGTGAACACCTCAACACAGAACACCTCAACAGTGAACACCTCAACACCGAACACTTCAACACCAAACACCTCGTGGTGTCCATTTCCTCCAAAATAGACCTGGAATACTGATTCGTCTGACCACAATACTCATTCGCACTGTGTGATGGTCCGTCCCAGACGTCTCTGAGCCCAGAGAAGTCGATGGCGCTTCTGGACACAGTTAACATAAGGCTTCCTTTTTACACAATAAAGTTTTAACTGGTGTTTGTGGATGTAACTCTGTATTGTAGCTCTGATAAAGGTTTTCCAAAGTAATCCCAAGCCCATGTGGTTCTATCAGCTGTAGATGAATGATGGTTCTTGATGCCATCTGAGGGATCGGAGATCACGGGGGTTCAGATTAGGCTGGAGCTCTTTACACGCTGAAATTCCTCCAGATCCCTTGAATGGTTTAATGATATTATGCACTGTAGAGGGTAAAATATCCAAATCCCTTCCTATCTTTCCTTGAGGAACATTGTTTTTAGACATTTCAATAATTTTCTCACGTATTTGTTGATAAACTGGAGAGCCTTGGCCCGTCTTTACTCCTCAAAGACGCAGCCTTTCCTCGACACTGATTTTGTACCAAATCATGACTACAGTCACCTGTTTCACATCACATTATTATTTAAGTGTTTCACCTCATTATTCACCCTAAATTTCCCCGTCCCAATTTTTTTTGGAATGTGTTGCAGGTCTGAAACGCAGAAATGGATGGATATGAACAAATGAAATTAAGTTGACCAAGAAAACATGAAATATCTCGGGTTCATTCTGTTCATTCAAAGTAAATTTAGAAATCATTGCTTTCTTTTTTAAATTTCATTTTTCACACCACCCCAATTTTGTCTGATTTGGGGTTGTACTTTGATATTGTTTTAGGGTGTGGCAGGGTGGGGCAGTGGTTATCACTGTCACATCACATCAAGAAGGTTCTGGGTTCAAACCTCTCAGTTGACTGGGGTCTTTCTGTGTGGAGTTCTCATGTTCTCTTCGTGTCTGTGTGGGTTTCCTCCGGGTCTCGGGTTTCCTCCCACAGTCCAAACACATGGGTTCATCAATTGGTGACTCTAAATCCCCCAGAGGTGTGTGTGTGTGTGTGTGTGATGGATGTTCTTCTCTGTGTAGCCTTGTGATAGATTAGTGACCCACCTAGGATGAACCCCGCCCCTCACCTGAAGTCAGTTGGGATTGGCTCCAGCTTCACCTGTGACCCTGATGGATAAATGGTAGAGATAATGGATTATAGTTATTTATTTTAATTTAACACACACACACAGGTTTTAAAGTGATAAACAGTTCTGCACTGATGGCATGACGACTTTGTGGACTGTCTCACTGCCTGAGTGAGAAAACTTGTAGCATAACATTTTATTGTACAGCTAACTATCAAGTGAGCATGATACTGAGCTGTTTATGTTTAATAACTCCTGCTAGTTTTATTTAATAGTTTATTTCAGGAAGTTATTTGTGATGTGTTTATGTGCAGCTCACAATCAGCGAATCACAGACTGTAACAGAAGCTTTGGAGAACTCTTTAGTTCCTGAATCCACAGAACTTCTACATTGAAATTTGATTTGATTAAATTTGTGTGTATGTGTGTGTATTGTGTGAACAATAAGTGTGTCTTATTGATGTTTTAAGAAGTTTAGAAGGTGAAGTGAATGTCCTTTAAAGTCTACTTATAACCGAGAGCTGTGTGAGAAACGCCCTGAAGGTGGCAGACACGCCAAAACTGAAGACCTGAAGAACAAATGATCCATTAGGATTAGTATCTACTTTGTCTGTCTGTCTGTCTGTCTGTCTCTCTCTCTCTCTCTCTCTCTCTCTCACACACACACACACACACACACACACACACACACACACACACACACACACACACACACACAGAGTACTGAGTGTAACAGTAATGGTGTCTAGACTGAGTGACTGCTGCTGCTAATCCGGCCGAGTCGAACTGAATCAGGCTGAAACCTGATCAGACACTCGCCGTGTTTTTAAGGAGGCCTGATCAGACAATATTCTCAGTTTGATCCTCTCTCTCTCTCTCTCTCTCTCTCTCACACACACACACACACACACACACACACACACACACACACACACACACACACTCATTGTCCACTGAGTGTTGGATGTGTCACTGAGCCGGAGCACCTCACACCGAGGGCGCTTGTCTATCTCTCCTCTGTCCTGATCGCGGCCGTACTGTTTACAGCAGGAGTCTCTCTCTGAGTCAAATCTTTTTACATGCAGTTAGAAGAAAACATCTAAACTGCACAGTGTGAGGACATGGCTGAGGAAACACATCACATATTACATGTCTTCATGAACCATCAGAGAACACTTGAGTGTGTGTCCACATGATTGATTACAAACTCATCGTGTGTTTATTTTCCCTTTTAACAGCTTCATAAACATCCTTACACAACAGCGCTGTTGACTTCTGGATTGCTCCAAATCACAGGTTTATATTAACACACTTGTTCTGATACATTATCATTTCTATAGTAATGGCTCATTCACAGGGGCGTGTCCAGCAGACGCTCCACTGATGATAAACTGATTACAAATATTCACATGGTGAAGTTTCCAGTAGGGAGAAATGTGTGTGTGTGTGTGTGTGTGTGTGTGTGTGTATGTGTGTGTGTGTGTGTCGCCTCTGGAAGGAGTCTCCAGTGTCAGTGCTGTGTAACAGTCAGAGGTGAAGCTGGAACTGTAAGATCTCTGATGTCTTCAGGACACAGAAGTTTACACTTCTTTACAGTTTCTCAGGAACTTGATGGAACAAGCTATGATTTTTTAATCTGATTAACTTCATGAGAGAGAATAAAGAGGTGAGGGAACAAGTGTTTATCGCTGCTATAACATAAGGAACAACACAAAGTAACTCATTTCACAGATCTTGCACAACATTAAAGTAGCTGTAAATGGATAAAAATCATGATTTGTTGTACTTTAATAAATAAAGAAGGTAATTGTTGGCAAATCACAGTGTTATCAGAGGAATAAAACATGTGGTGATGTACCGTGATAGAAAAGTAATCAAATTCACATCAGCATGTCTCACACGTCGTACTGCTCACGTTCCAAACTGAAAGCTGATAAAGTTCTAAGCAGTTCAAAAAAGTTTTATTTTTCTATGAAAAATCTCAGTTTATATTCTCTGCTTTGTTGTAGTTTGTTTGTTGCTTCTGGACTTTAATTAAAGTCGAGAGGTTTAATGTGTGTATCTCTGTAGTGCTCTAGCTAACAACAGCATTGCCACATGAGCAATAAACCAAAAACAGGAGACTTCAGTTTAACACACACACTGAGAAAGCAAAAATATTCAGTTTCACAGCATTAAAGTTCTTCTGCTCATCCAGTTAAAAAGGTTTTAGTTCTTTAATCCCCGCTAGCATAACGAAAACTTGTATTATATTTGAATAACTTCTTTGATAATCATTTATATTTATAAGTCTTTAGTATTTGTATTTCTTTTTTTCTCGATTTTATTGTAACAGATTTGTGGTGTTTTTTGTTAAACTGTATGCTGCTCTTCCGTCTTCACTAAAGTTACAGAGTGATGTTGCGCAGCTCAGCTAATGTTAGCGATTCGTTTTAGCATTAACACTAACCCTGGAGTTTCTAGCATGACATTCAGGCTAATGTGACTTTCGCTTGTTAAACTCTTAAAACATTATTATACATTTATTTTTAGCTTTACCACAAAGAGTGAAACATGTGTGTGTATTTATCATAAAGCTCACAGCGACATGTAATCGTACACTTTCACTTCCTCCTGGAAATGATGCTGCCTGTAATTAGCGCTCAGGCTAAAGCTAATCTACACTGGATTACTGAACACAGCTGCTTCGAGTTACAGAGAGAGAGAGAGAGATATTGACAGTCAGAGAGACAGACAGAGAAAAAGAGAGACAGACAGACAGACAGACAGACAGACAGAGAAACAGAAAGAAAGACAGAGAGAGAGACAGTCAGGGAGACAGACAGACAGACAGACAGGGAGGCTGCATTATTGATGTATTTCGTAGAATAATTGGAAATGTTTGCAAACACAAAATAATAAATGTTGAGTTTAACACAGTTAATTTAATATACAATATTTAATAAAAACATTTATTTTCTGTACTAAAGAGTAAAACAGAGAAAATAAAGCAGAAGAGACACAATGCTGCAGAAACAGAGAGAAACTCAATCTCCTGATCAGAGTCTTCATTCAGTGTGAGTTTATTTCCTCACCTCCGTCACACAACCTGTCTGTCTGTCTCGCTCTCTCTCTCTTTGTGTGTGTGTGTGTGTGTTAGCATGATTAGCTGACTGTGGGGTAAATCTGCTGGAGCGAGTTGCACTTTGACTTCCTCCTGCTCTATCAGCCTCATCTGAGTGTGCTCAGGGTTTAGGGGCCCTACTAAGTGCCCTCATTAGCTAAGAATGTGTTTACACTCTGTCTTGAGCCGTGACCTGTAATGGTGTACGAAACCCTCTGGTCAACAGTGGATTAGCTAAGAGCATGCTCAAACACACACACACACACACACACACACACTCCTCCCTCGGGCCGACAGTTTACACTGATAACAGCCAGTGCTGCAGCAATTAGCCGCAATTAGCCTCTGTTAATCCCTGATAGAGCAGGTGAATGAAGGGCTCATTAAAGACCAAACACACACACACACACACCTGTGCAGCCCAAAATTACTGATCAAATTCATACATATTTAACCTGAGAATGTGACTCTGTGTGTGTGTGTGTGTGTGTGTGTGTGAGTGACAGCACTGACAATAATGTAAAAGCAGAAGATTTTATCCCAGTGTTTAATTTTAAATTTTCTGGGGCAATGCCAGACTCTGTGCTGGAGGTATTTACTCTCTCTCTCTCTCTCTCTCTCTCTCTCTGTGTGTTTGAAATGCTGTTCTGCTTTGATGTAGGCCTAATAAGGATTGTAAATGTGGATATGCGCCACTTTGATGTGTGTTTCTTCTGGAGAGACACTGTCCAGCTTGAGGGCCTGTGTCTCTCTCTCTCTCCCTCTCTTTCTCACACACACACACACACACACACACACACACACACACACACACACACACACACACACACACGCTGCAGCTGGAGAACTCATGTAAACACCCCTCCCAGACTCAGATCTTGATGTGGCTGAACAGTGTTTCGTGTGCGATGTGGGTTATAACCCTAACCCTTTCTCTCCCACATGCTGCGCAGAGGTGTATAAATTCTGTTCCGTTCAAAAAGGAAAGAAACTGAACTTCCTGCTGGTGTTCCCTGATCCTCAATGAATCTGGGTTCAGCTACCTGATGTGGTGAGAAGTGTCTGCTGTAACCTTCCTACAATGGTGCTTGAAAGTTTGTGAACCCTTTAGAATTTTCTATATTTCTGCATAAATATGACCTAAAACATCATCAGATTTTCACACAAGTCCTAAAAGTAGATAAAGAGAACCCAGTTAAACAAATGAGACAACAATATTATACTTGGTCATTTATTTATTGAGGAAAATGATCCAATATTACATATCTGTGAGTGGCAAAAGTATGTGACCCTTTGCTTTCAGTATCTGGTGTGACCCCCTTGTGCAGCAATAACTGCAACTAAACGTTTGCGGTAACTGTTGATCAGTCCTGCACACCGGCTTGGAGGAATTTTAGCCCGTTCCTCCGTACAGAACAGCTTCAACTCTGGGATGTTGGTGGGTTTCCTCACATGAACTGCTCGCTTCAGGTCCTTCCACAACATTTCCATTGGATTAAGGTCAGGACTTTGACTTGGCCATTCCAAAACATTAACTTTATTCTTCTTTAACCATTCTTTGGTAGAACGACTTGTGTGCTTAGGGTCGTTGTCTTGCTACATGACCCACCTTCTCTTGAGATTCAGTTCATGGGCAGATGTCCTGACATTTTCCTTTAGAATTCGCTGGTATAATTCAGAATTCATTGTTCCATCAATGATGGCAAGCTGTCCTGGCCCAGATGCAGCAAAACAGACCCAAACCATGATACTACCAGCACCATGTTTCACAGATGGGATAAGGTTCTTATGCTGGAATGCAGTGTTTTCCTTTCTCCAAACATAACGCTTCTCATTTAAACCAAAACATTCTATTTTGGTCTCATCCATCCACAAAAAATTTTTCCAATAGCCTTCTGGCTTGTCCACGTGATCTTTAGCAAACTGCAGATGAGCAGCAATGTTCTTTTTGGAGAGCAGTGGCTTTCTCCTTGCAACCCTGCCATGCACACCATTGTTGTTCAGTGTTCTCCTGATGATGGACTCATGAACATTAACATTAGCCAATGTGAGAGAGGCCTTCAGTTGCTTAGAAGTTACCCTGGGGTCCTTTGTGACCTCACTGACTATTACACACCTTGCTCTTGGAATGATCTTTGTTGTTCGACTACTCCTGGGGAGGGTAACAATGGTCTTGAATTTCCTCCATTTGTACACAATCTGTCTGACTGTGGGTGGTAAAAGAGAACAACTGGACTTGCTTGAAGATTCTTGAAGACATTTCACCTGTCATCCGAAAGGCTTCTTCAGTTCTGTCTGACTAATAGGGAGTATCAGGTATTTATCCTCTCATGGATGAAAAGGTCATCTAAGGCCCTGTCCACATGGCAACGGATTCAGGTGAATCCGATACAATTGTTTATCGTTTCAGCCTGGCATCCACACGGCACCAGCATTTTGGGTGCCCCAAAACGCAATCTTTTGAGAACGGGTTCCAGAGTGGAAAGATCTGGCAACGTTGTCGTTGCGAAGTCGTCTGGATGAGTAGAACGGATTTGTTTACGATGACGTCACAACCACATGACTGTGA